>NW_022146628.1:16749-61691 GCF_002938485.1 Sitophilus oryzae | reverse complement strand
TTGTAAAACTCGGTGTACTTCGTTCAGTTTACATTATTTAACTGTTCTCTTAGCGTTTCTATTTATAAAAATAAGCACCTTATTTTATTTGCAATTGTTACTCAAACTTTTAATATTGCTAGATATTTTAAAACCGGTAGAAAAGATTAGCGATAATGTTAAGCTGATTAAAGATGAGGAGTTGAAGCGTAATTTTTGCAAAATTGATTGAGTGATTAAGCACATAAAAAATCTGCCGTTTACTTTACAAGGGAAAATTTAATATAAATGTCCTAAAATAATTCGGTGCCGAGTTTGCCCTGAAAAGGACTCTGCTGAACATAAAAACTAAGTCTTACCTATTTTGAAAATATAAAAATATACAGGATTGATTTTAAAAGTCTTTAAAAAAAGTTCTATAAAAGGATTCTTATTTGAAATATTAGCTTTGGGATATGTTGACACCGCTATTACACTATATTTTTTTTTGTCAAGGTCCTCTTATACAAATTACTGTGCAAGTCGAATAAGAACGGCGTCAGTGGTGGCTATATGAAATGAAGATCCCTTTAATGTCATTTGCGTAAAATTATATAGGAAATGTCAGCGATTGTCATTTTCCAGACGCCTTTGACGTAATTTTTTTAAAAAAAAAAAATTAATCAAAATATTTGACAGATTAATGATATACAATATTTTATAAAATACTGTATATTATAGACAATATTACACCTTCAAATTTCTTTTTTTTTTTTTTTTTTTTATTATTCTTTGTACAAAGTCGATTATATTATACAATACAGGTTCGGTAATAGTGCGAACATCACAAGATATCCCCCTTTAGAACTTTTCTTTAATGGCCATAAAAGGGAGTAAAAGACTAATCGCCCGAACAAACACTAGAAGCGCCACCAGTCATCAAATGGTGTAAAAATTGCAGGAATTAAGATCATCTGATTTTGACACAAGGGGTTGCGCTTAACTTTTTCAATTTTAATTCAATGTTCATTGTTTAAAATTATATTATTAGACTTTGTTGTATTTTGTAGCAGATATTATAAATGTTTTCTTAGTATAGAGTTGCATTATAGTAATTTAAATTATATTACATACATATTAGATTCAAATATTATGACATATATGTCGGTTGCCGTCTAAAATGTCATCTTGATAACAAAAAAAAAAAAAAAAAAAAAAAAAAAATCGTAATTTAAAATCTTAAAATTTACAAGTTATAATTAGATATTTTTATATTATTTCAACAACAAATACATAATAGTCTGTGTAATGTGTTGTATACTTTGGGTCAAAACAAAGTGCGTTATATTTTTCAGTTTTTCGTTGTCCCAGCCATGAGTTTCAGTGATTTTAGTCTTGTTGAATATTTTGTTTGTGAAATGAAATATTGCGTTTTGATTACAAAACTAAAAGTGGAAGTTTATTGCAATGTAAGTAGAAGCGTTTGTCCCATTTATATTTTACTTTTTCCTACATACCTACGATAAATATACATATATTTTTTATTTAAAATTATTGAACATTTAAAAATGTTAGAAAACAAGCTTGTAATCTTTTAATTGGCTTATAGGGTGTATGTAATATATTCCATTTAAAATGTATTATCCTTATTAATATCACAAAATTAAAAAAAAATGTAAATTTAAAAATATATTAAACATAAATAAAATAATGGGAATTAATTGAAATTTTTAGAGTGCCAACAAACACGAGGCCTTTATTATTTAAACATTTCTTAACTTGACAGACGAAGTTCTAAAAGGGGATGTTTTATGCCTGGCGGGCATCTGGCCATATCCCTAGAATAAAAACTTAGGAATATTGTTTAAGTGCAAAGCCTAAAGCATGTGCTAGGATATATTTCAGGGAAAATATTTTTTTTATATTTGATTTTTCATAAAAATATGACGGATTATTAGGAATTGAATTTTTAAATCCACAAATTTAAAAAAAAAAAAAAAATATATTTTAGTTTTCTTTCGGATGACATAGATAGAGTAATATATGAGTAAAATATATTTCGATGTTTTCAAGTATATTAATAAATAAATAAAAATATATATATTTTTCAGTCTTAAAAAATATTAAAAATAAAACTATCCCACAAATGAAAATTATATTTTTTTTTTTTTTTTTTTTTTTTTTTTTTTTTTTTTTATAAATATGGTAATCGTAAATCCTTACAGGATGTTCAAAATTCTACATAAAATATTCTAAATAATTTTTTATATTAAATGAATTTTTCTTCTATTTTTTAAATAGACCACCCTATATATTACATTTTCAGTGGATGAAGAATTAAAAATTAACTTTTGTATTTAGGTACTTCAACATTTTAACGGTTTTGCAGATATTCCTTGGTTTTAAATACAAAAGATATTTTTTTTACTTTCCATCTAATAAAAAAATCGTCAAGTGTTCCGAAAAATGTGGTCATTGAAATGCGATCCTGCTTAAAATATGACGTAAAAGCTGATTTTTATGCAAAACGGATTGACTTCAGGTGTAGAGGTTCGATAAGAGGGATTTTCAGACTCGAATTCTAAAGGGGGTGAAACCACCCCTCAAATATTAGAATATTTTTACTAGGAAACCGGTGAGTTTTCAGGAAAAACTCTTAAACACGTATATTTATTTTATTTTATTTGTTTTACATATTTTAAGATTTTTTAAAAGAATTTATACAGGGTGTTTCATAAAATATGACCATTGAGTAATCACTGATTCTGCTTAAACTGCTTGACGTTTAAAGCTGATTTTTGTAAAATGGTTTAAGGCTGTGTGTGGTGTAGAGTTTCGATAAGGAGGGGTTTCTTGAATCTCAAATTCCATGAAGGTGAAAACGCCCCTCAAATATTACAATATTTGGGTAATTTAAAAACAGTTGTGATCTTTCGGGCACATAATTTATTTTTGTTTTTACATATTTTTGATTTTTTTAAATGAAATCTGTACAGGGTGTTCAGGTAATTGATTAACCAGATTTAACCATAAATTATATAAACAATATCGCCATATTGTTTTTCTCGTACTTGTTATATATGTGAAAATATTATCCAGTTTGTATGTTAATGGAAATTCTTGTTCTGCTTTATCATCACCATTACAAATGATTAATTCGACATGAACGAAGTCGCTGGTAAAATTTAATTTCTATAATAAAAAAAAAAAAAATTGTTTTAATTAATTTTATTTTTAATGTAATATCTATAATGAATACAATTATTCCTATTATAATTAGATATAAACAACAGTAAACAATAGACAAAAAGAACGTCAAGATATATTAAAACATAATTAATTCGTGCTACAAAACTGATACGCGACTAAAAATGAAAGTTTAAAAGTGTTAATTGTGATTTGAAACAAAGCCCCGTTTCGGGCTGTTTGGAGTATCGTCGTCATATAATTAAAACCTTGTGGGTAAGTTTCCAGATGACGCGTCCACGGTAGACGACATCATTAAAAAGTTGAACGGGGAATTTCGAAAATAGAAACAGGGATTTAATTAGTATGTGCTCTATTGTCCGCAGCAGATAGTTCCGAAATTACTCGTTAGGCGAATATATACCGATCGATATTTTATTATTTCTTTATGTAATAAACTTTAACTTGGCTCATTTAATACTCCATACAGAATTATCAATTCAATGAAATCCAACATATTTATCTTTTATGAAATTAATATGTAGTGATTAGTGATAAGGAAAGCTGATCTTGGTCTTGGTCTTGCACAAAAGCATGATCAAGACTAGCGTTAGATCTACCAAGACCAAGACTGAATATAGATGGGGAATTAGCCAGGACGGGGGTTCATCCCACCGCGACCATATAGATCTATTGTCCTCTTTTCTTGAGGTTATAACTCAGAGGCTTTGACAGACGCCACTATCTGGAAGGACAGTTTACAGGTTCTCATCTCAAATTTATCGGATTGTACTGGTTTGCTTAATGGATTTGTCGTCTCGGCGCACTCACTGTTGAAGTGTTCGGGTGTTTCCCCATTTTCCCACAGAACCTGCATTCGCCGTTATTTACCAACATAAAACTACTGAGGTGTTCAACTCCGTAACAATCCGAACATTGTTCTCACTTAAATCAAGGAAAATCTTTGTTTCTCGGTCCCGAGTCCTGAGAAATTTCCTTGAATGTTTTAGACGATTGGAGGATTCCCTAGACTAACCCGTGCAAGACTTACGCACCAAGACCTAGCATGAAAGACTCTTGCGGTCTTAATTGATTTTTTCTCGCGTTTTTTTATTAACATCTAATGTTATTTATAGATAATAATCTTATATAGTGAACATAGGAAGACCAATAGAAATTAGACAAATGACCAAGACCAATGTGGTCCTATTCTATTGTGTGTTACATACTAATACAATATAGGAGAGACCATAATTTGTCAGATCAAATTTCATTAAATCAACAACCCATTCAGTGGTTCAAAGATTAAATACGTCCACAGAGAACCGCATTGAGGAAAAAGGAAACCATTTAAAAACAAAGCTGTTTTTATTCAAAATTAACATACCAATAGAATATAGAATGTACCCTATGCTACGTTTTCCATCGATATTATTTATATCAATTTATTTAAATAAAATATTTATTTATCTAAATGGAGCGATCAGCGAGCCACCACCTCAAGGAAGGCAATAAAAAACCACCTTGAGTATATTTGCCTTGCACAGTCTTCAGTTTGCTTTGCACACAATCTTTTTATGTAAAATAAATCTTTTTAAGGAAATTCAATTTTCGCCGTTGTTTAGGACCGACAGAAAGAAAAACTGTTAATGATTTTAGCCCAATCCAATCTCCGGCTATTGCCCTCCACAAATCACCTCGCGAGATGATAATAAAGCGGGGGAGACCGGGTTACCGATAGGCCCAGGCAAATAAATCAGAAACGACTCTACTCTTTCCTAATCAAGCGAAACATGCCGCACATAATGAAAACTACGGAAAGGAGAAGCAAAGCTGAATTATATAGGAGATAAAAACGTCCCTCGGACATTTTTATTTATTTTTCTGTTTCTTTTTTCTGTTTTTTTTTAGCGTTTTTTTTTTGCCGTTTCCTTTCAATAATTCATTGTTTTCCTGCGACCAATATATTTATTTCCGATGATAAAAAAGAGGAGAAAGTATCGCGAGGAGGCGAGCTTTTACGACGATATTTTTGGCTAATATGTTCATAACCGGTATACAGAGTGACTTTCAGTTTATCCCTTCATTTTATATTTTTGGAAATAAAATATGATTCGTTATAAGAGGCTTATCTAAAATGCTTGTTGGTACACTTGTTATTGTAAGAACAAGGAAGAGTTTTTGTTTCTATTATTTTTAAATGTTATAAAGTTTTTAGAGTTTGTTATAAAACTCTCTGTTTAAAGACGGGTCTAGTCTTGACACAAACTGGGATGTTAAATGTATGTAACAACTGTGCTTAACTTTTAAGTTATATAAATTTAATAATATACAATGAATATACAAAGATGAGTCTTAAATAATTTTAGGTGCAAAACGTCTATAGGTGTTTTCGAAAGAAAATTGAAAATTTTAGGAATTTTTAAAACTTTTTAGAATATGTTTAATTTTAGTTAAAATAACTATATTTATAAAATGTGTATGTAAGTACTAGTTTTAATTTACAAGAAAGAAACTAGAGGAGATCAAGTAGTTCTCAAAATTTAAGACGAAAATTAATTTTTGTGAAATTTTCAAAATAAAAATATCTCGGTTATTTTGGTATTTGAAAAAACGGTAAAGAGAAAGTATAGTTTATTTATCGAGATCTACCATCCCTTGAAACTGTTAGCATTGGTTTAAGACTCACCCTGTATAATTCAGGTTGGTAATAGATTCATTTATTTATGATAAAATGGCAAAAAAATATCTGTTCAACAGGAGGTTCCTTGACAGTTGTGTTTTGTCGTTTTAATTAAAATAATAAAAAAATATTTTCAGTTATTTTTTGAAAGCATCTATCAAAATCTTTCTTGATTGGTTGGGCAAACAGTTAATTTAGTTTACCAAGTGGTTTTTTAAATACTGAGGTATTTTCAGCATGGCTTATCAGCTGTTTCATTAATTTCAAGATAGATGTTAAAACAAACGTCATACCAATTCAAATTCAAAAAATGGAGGACAAAAATAAGATAAAATTCAATGGTTTGGTTTGGTTTGGTGAGAAGAAAAATGTTAATTTTAATTATTTTAACTAGTTAACATATTAAATATGTTTAAATAACCAAAACAAACACAAAGTTTTAAATCTGGAACTACTCTAAGAAGCCTCTCAACAAAAACAAGACCGGAAACAGCAAAACGAAATATAGAGTGCGTCCATAAGTTACCTTGTAAATGCGGTGAATCGGTATATTGGAAAAACAAAACGACATCTAAATGTACGAATTAACGAAAATAAAAAATACGCAAAGAAACGTAATAATAAATTTTGATTTTACAGATCATGTGTAGTCCAAGCACCGCAACATAAAATGATTTGGAAACCCAGGTTATCCACAATGAACCTCATTAAAAATAAGGAAAATTTGAAGGAGCCGTTTTTATATCAAATAACAAAATTATTTTTAGCAATCCAAGTATAGAAATTTTTACAATACACTTATAAAACACACCAATGAATGCTCAGTGGACCACCTCATGCTTGTCGGCACCGAACTATCAGGGATGAAAGTCTTGGTCTAGGCAGCTGAGTAGTTTTAGGATACAGATTAGCTCAAACTTTATAACGGTCAGTGATATATCTTTGCGTGATATAAAAATTTGCGGCAATATTTTTTTACGTTAACTTAGAAGTTTGATTTTGTCACAGCTTCAAAGGACTATAGACCTAAGTATTATGTAGTTATGTCAGTAACAAAAAACACACTTATCTTTTAATTCGATATGTAACAACTTATCTTGAACACACTATACATTGAGAAGTAGAATATTAGGTTAATCTAGAACTGCTTGCTCAGCAGTTAAATTCCGAACAAGGCCAGTTCCGAGTCGTTTATTGATTTTAAGTTTTATTCGACTGTTGTTTAAACTAAGTTACGTCTTAGAAAAGAAACTGTATGGTTCAGTCGCAATTCCGTTATTACATTTTGCCTGTATTCAAGAAATTCAATCAATTTGAGTAGTTTGAGAAACAGCAATAAAATATTTTATTGTAAATTGCATCAAAGAAAACTGTAAAACTGAAATACTTGATAAATTTCAAGACACATAGGTATTCTACTGGCCTTCAAATATAAATTATGTATTATACAGGGTGAATCTTAAATAAGGTAAAAAAAATGTATTTTTTTGGAGAGTGTGGAAATTTTTTTAGTTTGTAGTTAAAAAACTTAATTTCTTGATAATAAAGCAACATAGGTAGTAGATTAAATTTACTACAAAGAAACCCCAGAAAAGTTCCAATGGTTCTCAAAATTTAAGCAAAAAAACATTTTTTGAATTTTTTTTAGTAAAGTAATTCTTTCTTGGAAAGTAAAGTAACTCGGTTATTTTGGACTTATTTTAAAAATCATAATTAAAGGACCCTGTGGCTACACTAACAGTAGGTGGTAAAAACTTATTTTGTTTTAAATATATATATATCAAACAAAAATCGTTAACTTTGTATAAAATTAATAATATCAATTTACACAATAGTTATTTAACTTGTATTATTTCTAGTCTTAAAATTTTTTCAATAAAAAATAATTGAAAGTTAATTCCTCAAAGTGTACAAAAGTAACTTTTATTCTCTAACAGACTGCTGACCTGAACCAATTCTATTTTAACCTTTCCGTTCTATTTTTGTGCAGAAATCAACTGCCCAGTAAGATTAATTACAGCAGACTTCCGGTAGATGTCAAATCGAATTAATGACAATTCAAGAAAAATACAATCACACTAGTGAAAAAGCAGAATAGTTTTTGTAAGAAGTTTTTGTGGGTAAGTCTTACTTATTTGATATTAGAAATATTTTAGATCCGTATATTTGTTGTTTATGTGGACCCTTGCAATAAATGTATATTAAATGTAAATTAAAAATTGGTATATTAAAGAACACTGGTTTGGTTTGGTACGAATCTAAAGGTTGCGGGTTCGAATCCTGCAGCTGGTAGTTCATCAGTAGACTATTTTTAATAAAATATAAATAGTTTGGGTACCTAGGTCAACTCAGCCTTGCCACAATCTTGAGGTAATAATAGGCAGTTGAAGCGTAGTGCTAGGCCACATTACCTTTCTTGTATACCAAACGACTCTAACATGGCAAGCTGTACCCAAGCTACACCAAAGCCACCCATTAAACACTATACGGGAGCTATTATTATTATACCATTGTATCCTCAGATATTACAAACTTTGTAAATAAAGCTATACAATATACGATTTTCTACATATTTCTTTATAGAATAAATATTTATTAAAAAAGTCACATTAGCTGTTGTTATTTTAGTTGATATGTCTTTCTCTCTTTATAGTTAATTGTCTGTGTTTGACACAGATGTATGTTTTTATGAGAGAATACCTGGTAAGGAAATTTGTTATAAAAATCAGTCAATTGTTAGTTAAGGCACTTCATAGGATTATATCAACTTAATCACCATTAAATCTTGGTGCGATTCGAACCTCCTTAGTATCAACATTTCTAAAACTAAAGCTTTGTCGTATAAAAACTCGTTGCAGCCTTTTGTACTTAACAACACCACCATTGACGTTGTAAAATCTGTAAAATTCTTAGGGCTTGTTGTGGACAATTGAACTCTGAAATGGGACATACATATCGAAGCTTTGTCGAAAAAATTGAGCTCTGCCTGTTTTGTATTAAGGTCTGTTTCTAAGGAGCTTAACTTGTCAGTGGCTAGAAGTGTTTATTATGCACTTTTTGAGTCGCACCTCAGGTATGCCCTTCCATTCTGGGGTACGTGTTGTGCGACTCAATTTGACCGCATTTTCAGGCTCCAGAAGAGAACTGTTCGATATTCACTGGGACTAAACAGCAGAACTCATTGCCGGGACTTTTTTAAAAAATTAAAAATATTGACTCTTCCTTCCTTATTTATATTTGAATCCGTTTGCCTAATACGTAAACCTGTATCAGCTTCTCAAGAAAGGCCATCTCACACTTATCCACTCAGGAACGCGGAGCACGATCTCTATCTACCTACCCCACGCTCAGAGTTAGTTAAAAGTTCAATATTATACAACTCGAAAAAAATGCACAATCACCTGCCATTTGAAATCAAATCCTGGATCCATAACATCATTTTTTTTCATTTCGCAAAGCATTTAACTCTTATTTACTAACAAGGCTTTCTACGCCGTAAATGAATTATATTTTGAAAATCGAATTTGATCTTGTAAACACTGGTCTAATGTTTGCTATTGCTATATTTACTAATGACATCGAAATAAATTTATTTAGAGGTCATTGATATTTTACTATAAACTAACTAAATATTCTTGAATATTATTTTTATTTGTTTGTTCTTTGACATTGAAAACATTTATAAATGTTTATTTTAAACAATAAGACTGACAATATTATTTGTATAATGTTTTGTATTATCTTTTGTTTGTTTGTTTGTGTACCTTGTTTTTTTTTTACTTTGTTTGTTAGTTTACCTTTGTCTAAAAATTGAAATTTTTTTTGACAATAAAGGCATTTATTTATTTATTTAAGCAATTGCCTTTCACAATTTGTCTAGATATGATACCATTATTGAAAAAAAAATTTTTGTAAATGTATTTCTACCTATTTTCTACTAGTAAATGATATTACTAACCTACTTCTTGTGTTAAATTTTATTCTTACACACGTTTATAGCATTACCTTACTTTTTTCTAATTGCTTTTTCTATCTCTTTCTACAAAATAACTAACGAACAAGTACAAGAATTAATCACTGAGAACTCCAACGAGCACATCGATCAAGATTAACGAGATTCAGACAAAACGGTAGCGAAACTTTGTCGCGCTCTCGATATTCGATTGGTAATTATTTCAGGTGGAGCCGTAGCCGGTTCGAAAGTTTTTGAATTAATGTATCAGGCTGGATTTCGGTCTTTACTGGAACGAGATTTGCACTCGAACTGTGCCCATCGCACTCCACCTCGACGCTGGAATCCAATTCCGCTCTCTGTGTAGTAGCTGCTGCCCAGGGAAATCCACTTTAGCTTTTAATGTAATCGGGGAAAAATTTCAAATTGGGTTTGCATTAAAACCGTCCCGGCTTTTAATTTGCGCTTAGCTTGCTGCTTTGGTTTATATCTATTATTTTCTAATTACAACTTAGATTTGCATAAGGTTATACATTGTATGTTAGATCCTATAAACTTTCAGTAGGTAAATTTTATGCTCTAGATTTATTACTTGTTATACACCTTTGTTTTTGAGATTACATCATGCATTCTACTTATTCTTACTAGAATAGGACTTACGATTGAGAAAAATCAAAGATTTTTGTTGAATTAAATAAGAACAATCTTAGGATTGTCACGGCGCACAGTGTAACGAAAATTAAAATAGTGGGACATTGGCATTTTTCTTCAGTTATCACTACTCTTGCTGAAATTTTTTGACAGAAATTAAATAATACGACTAGGAATTTTTGCTACAGGGCGAAAAGAGTAAAAAAAGACGTAATGGGAGGTCAAAAAAAATACGAAGTTTTATAAAAGGACTTTACAGGTATATTTTTTTATTTACGAAGAGTTTATAGTTCTTATGGACCAAAAACGTTATCAAATTACTGTCGAACAATCTCCCGCTAATATGTCAAAACTCAATCAACATTCCTAAATATTCAAATAATCAGGAATAAATTAGATAAGACTGCAAACTCTCCAATGTCAACTCCAAACCAAACCAAACCAAACCAAATCAAATAATCAGGAATAAATTAAATAAAACTGCAAAACTCAAAGAGAACGACACAAGTGGCAAATATCATTTAACAGTATTAAATAATATGATCATATGCGAAAAAAACGTATTCAACTTCATCAAAGGAAACCATAATACACACCTCACAAAAAATTTCGCAACACATATTTTTTGTAGTATTTATTCTTGAAACGCTTCAAACATTTTTATGTGAAAAGCTTAAATCTAAGGTCTGCCTGAGTTATGATATACTTTCCATTCCTTAACAAGTTGCTATTAATGCAAATAACTTTTGAGATTATTGTTAACCAAGAGAATTTAAGAATACTTTGCAGTTTTCGCAATTAATAAGTGATGCGATAATTTATGTGTGGTGTATATTATTCCAATATGACATAATATGTAAGGCACTTACATAAAACATGCTTAAAAATCATTCTCAATTTCTTCTTTATCCATATACAAGAGCTCTTTCCGGAATCAAGTCTACTTTTTTATTTTTAGAGTGCTTTTGTCGCATATGTGAAAGTAGAGGATCTGAATATATCAATAAGTTGTGCAATATATCTTCAATAGTTTGGCACCAACAATGATGCAGCATTGAGGGTGGAGTGTTAAATACATCGAAGAAAATTTTGCCGGTTTGAAAAAATATTCTCTTGAGTAATTTTTCTCCAATGTTGAGATTTTCTGAATTGTTGTAAACTGTCCCCACCCCAATGTGAGGATGGTTCCTCGCCCCTAAAATAGCATTCAGTATGTTCATAGCAAGCATATAGCTTTTTCAATAAAGAAATTATAGCACAAAAAATTACGGATAAAAACTACGGTCGAATCAATGGCAAACGTAATTATTGCCGAAGAAATTTATTTTCTTCTTCCAGGTTCGGATCTAGGTGGATGAAATTTATATGTAACAGTATACTAGAAGGTTCACTCTATGATATTTTGTATATATAACCTTGCGCGAATGTAAGCGTTTTTTTGTAAGTCATAATAAACATGTAGAAACTAGACTTGAAAAAAATTGTGACATCTTTTTCAGGTTTGTTGTTGGTAAAAGACCTCTCTTTACGGAAAAAATTGTTGGAATTGAACAACACAAGGAAACTTCTGAAAATAATAAATTTCATTGTATGAAATTTTTGTACAAATTTGGTAAATTAAGGAAACCATAACTTTAACCCGCTATAACTCCCCGACTAAGAGGTCAACTCAAGAAATATCTCACATGGTGGGGCTCTGAAGGAAGATAATAATAATCGCTCCCATACAAGCTTCATTCAGAGCCTCGCAATTAGTGGAATAAATTAATGGTTTCAGTTATTACACTTTATACTTTTTAGTTTACGATCTTGCATCTCTATTTATCATATAAACACAGATAAATAAATAGAGATGCAAGACAGGCAACGGAGGTAGTCGTAGGTGGGACACCAATAGCAAGAGTCTCAAAGTTTAGATATTTGGGCAGTTGGATTAGTGAAGACCTAAACCCAGACATTGAGATCAGAGCTCGAATTGAGATGGCTAGATCAAACTTCCTAAAATTGTGGAACCTACTGTGCGATAAACGTCTCAACATCCATATAAAAGACAACTTCGTCAAGTGCTACGTACTTTCCACATTTCTCTACGGGGCTGAGTCGTGGACACTCAAAGTAAGCGCAATGAATAAGTTGGAAGCATTTGAGATATGGGTATATTGCAGAATGCTGAGAATACCATTGACTGACCGTGTCTCGAATGAACGAGTTCTAAACCAAACGAACAAGGACCGAGAACTCCTCGACATAATAAAAAAGAGAAAAGCAGCCTATTTGGGCCATATCATGAGATATAGCAAGTATGAATTCCTTCAGCTCATCATCGAGGGTAAAATTGAGGGAAAGCGCGGACCCGGACGACGGAAATGCTCCTGGCTGAAGAACATCAGAGATTGGACAGGCCTGGACTCACATACTTTGCTGAGAAGAGCGAAAAATAGAGAGGAATTTGCCATGGTTGTTGCCGATCTTCACTGAATGGAGAAGGCACTTTAAGAAGAAGAAGTTTACGATCATTTACAATGTCTAAAGAACACAACTAAAATTAATAGAATATCCTAGCAACAGCTTGCAATCATCAAGTGGCATAGAGAAAGCCGAGTATTTAGCTTATAAAACAATATACTTTTGGTTTCTAACAACATTTTCTCTTGACAAATGATAATCAAAGGCCAAAATGACATTCCTCCCAAATTTTGAAGTATAATTAGTGAAAAAGTCATGAGTTTGTTAACTTTTTCCACTAACTGAAAATTCCTACCACTAATTTTGACGCTCGGAATGCTTACATTCAAATTAGTGAAACAAACTTCTATGCTAATTTAAACACTAATTTGTTCTACTAATTGCGAGGTTCCGAATGAAGATTAAGTATTTATTAAAAGAAATATTAACTGTTCTTATTTTAGTTTATTTATATAAAGTTATGGTTATAAAGTGTTTAGTTGTAAATATTTACAGTCTGTTTTGACACAGATGTATGTTTTATCAGAACATACCCGGTAATAAATGTTTTTATATAAATCAGTCAATTTCTGCTTAAGCCTTCTTATTGCGTTCCATAATTTGTCTGGATATGATTAACCAATATTTTTTATAAAATTAATTCTACTTATTTTCGAACTATTCCACTCCTTACAACCATAATTAGCTAACTGTAATTTTTTTGGTTATTAATTTAATGTTACCAAGACACGAATACACGATTATTTTTTATGTGCATCTATATTTTATATTTATTTGCATTTGACCATTTTATTCTCCAAATTATCCAAACAAATACGGATTTTTATCGATTTTCTGTTTGTTTATATTTTTTGACCTAAATAAAATTGATAGTACACAATAAAACTTTAACAATTTATTTTTCTTTGATATCTGCTGTTGGCGTTTCTACTTCAAATATTCAATTATTATCAGCCGTAACTAAAGGAAATGAAAAAACTAACTTTTATCTATAAAAGTATCTTTTCAGAGCGAACTTTTTTGGAAACTCCGTTCTTTCAGTTCGGACGAAAAAAGTTTTTGTCGAAAAAGAAACCCGGTTTTCTTCTTCATGAATTCCTTTATAAAGTTCAAAGATGTGCAAAAAATGCCAGAAACTAGAATTCCTCCAGTTTTGATTGGGTAGAGGCATTAAATTGGGAGAAATTCTTGTTTGCCGAAAGTATTATGTACTTTTTTAATTAACCGGGAACAGTTTCAAAGTTGTAGCTAGAGAATAAAAACGGGAGGGAATTAAATTACTTAACCTCAGGCAGCCGATTCTAATGCTGATTGAAAATTACCTGAAACAAAGAAAAAATAGTTATTATAGAAACTATAATTTATTGAAACTAAAATTAATATAAACTAAAAAAATGTTTACAATTTGGCTAAATTACACCGTATGATCGAATAAAAAACGACGTTAACGACGGCTGGGGAATGACAATCGATGATAATTTTGGCGAGGGCAAGCTCTAGACATCAATTACTATTAAGTTACATATAATTTAATACCAAAACTTCATTCAGAAAATCACAATTAGTGGAATAAATTAGTGGTTTTAATTACACTTTCTACTTTTTAGTTTACGATCATTCACAATCTTTAAAAAACACAATTAAAATTAACAGAATATTCTAGCAACAGCTTGCGATAGTCAGTTGTAACCATAGAGAAAACCTAATATTTAGCTTATAGAACAATCAACTTTTGATTTCTAACCACGATTTCTCTTGACGGATGATACTAAAAGGTCAAAATGACATTTCTCGCATATTTGAAGTATAATTAGTGGAAAAGTTAAAAGTTTGATAACTTTTTCCACGAATTGAAAAGGTCTACCACTAATTTTGACGTTCTGAATGCTTACATTGAAATTAAGGGATCAAACTTCTACGCTAATTGAAACCACTAACTTTTTCCACTAATTCCGAGGTTTTGAATAAAGCTTAATTAACATTAATTATAGAAATATTAAATAGGGATAGAACGTTTCCATACAAATATATTTCCAAAAAATATTAATTGTCGAATTTTAAACTACATCATTATAAATATTTTTATTCAATATAAAAATAAATGTCAACCTTCGTAAGCTTCATTAAAAAATAAAGAAGAGTAGAAGCCAAGTAATTGACGTCTATGGCTTGACCTCGCTAAAATTATCGTCGATTGCCATTCTATTCAATATGTCATTTTCTATCAAATAAAGTAAAAAATCCAAGGGTGCCATAGAGAAATAAAAAAATTTAGTTATTTCCGGTTTCCGGAAAAAATAAAAAAGTTATAGGTGTGAAATACCTACAAAAAAAACATCCGGTATATGTTATTCTTGTACTAATATACATTAAATATGCAGGAGGAATTATATAATTACAATATATTAACATAAAACAATAATAATTAATTAAATTTTTGTAACAGCTATAATAAGCTACAGTATGAAATGAAAGCACAACAAACTTTTTTTTTGTTAGCAAAACACCAATCCATTCTATTAAAATCACAGATAATTAAATTTTCTTTCCTATTCTAAGGCTCTTTTCATCCAGTTGGAACCGAACAAAACATCAATTTCTATTATTATTCGCCACAGAGGTTGCTTATTGACAAAATCAAAGCAAAAACCCACTCGCCCGTTTTTTTATATTTAATTAAACTAATGGACGCCGTAATACCAATATCGTGATTTTCTATAGTTCATGAAACTACAGGAGATAGTGTTTCGAAAAAGCTTTAGATATTATATATTTTTATAAAATTTTCATAGTAGGTATACAAAAGCATTAAAAGTTGACCCCTTCAAGTATCCTATTTCGGCATTATATTCATCAGACTGAGATTTATCCCCATCATCAGGCTGACTTTGCTGGATCTTTCAATCTGACAAACAAATCGCACTTGAGCACCAAAAGTATTACAACAATAGCGAGAACTAGATGGTCTTGCCATCTAGCGGTAGTCATATATATACATATACCTCTTATTTTGAACGAGTTTCCTAGGGTGAATTTGCTGAAAAAAGAGTAACATTGAAAACTACCCTAATTTATTCATGAACTGGACGCTATCTCCAAAAATAATCAAGCTACAAAAAAAATTCATGAGGAAAAGTTGCTCGTCCATTTATTATGAACAACTTTCATACGGGTCAATTTGCTTTAAAACAAACTTTTTGAAAACCACCCCAAAGGGCTCATGAAATGGCCGCTAAGTCCGGAAATAATAAACTTATAAAAAAAATTCATTAGGCAAACTTATAGAGAATGTTCTTATGTACAATTTGCGTCTAATTATTTTGTTGTAGTACAGTTTTAAAAAAACCACCCCTATTGATCAAAAACCGCAAGGGGAAAATTTCCGATTTTGTTAATTTTACAACAACTGAAAAACAAACTGAAAAAATCAGCTTGCCTGTAATTTTTTTTATTTTCACTCTCTATACGGCGATACAATTTTACTGGATTAATAGAACTACCTGGCTTTCAGCTCTGTCTACGGTTACGTAGATGAAGCAGGCTTGTTTTATAAAATTGTTTCGATTGTTTCAATAATTAAAATATTCAAACATTAATATCCCCCCACTTTATGTTTATATTATATTACTATACCGAGTTTAATAGAGTCAATTTAAATTGTTTACATAATAACATAAATTTTAGAAGTAATACTAATAACATGTTTTTATTTTTGATAATGCAGGAAAAGTACCGTAACATAATTTAATATATTTCCGTATTACGGAAGTAAAATATTTCATTTTGTAAATGTTGGAAATGTACCTAAAATTTAATGTTTGCTTATACGCATATTAAAAATATTTTAACAATTTCTCCTCTGTGTCCTACGTTAAAATTTATTAATATTAAATAAATGTCGCAAAAATATATAGAATGTAATGTAAACATTTAAATAAAAATAATAGTAAATATTGATATAATTGAATTGACTATGCCGTTAGTTTCTCAAAGTTTATTGAAAAGGCTACTGTTTTAGCGAGATATGTCAATAATTTAAATTGTTTCAATATCGGCAGTTTCCCAGAAATAGCTCATCCCTATAACTTTTCATTTTTTCAGATAAAAAACGTAATTTTGTATGTTATTATACGACATAAATTGATTAATGTATTCAATTGTTTTCGGTCACTTCCTGTTTCACTGGAAATTACTACAACTGTTCATTTTTATGACCCACTGGGCATATTTGACTTAATTTGATAGAAAATTACATTCCGAATAGAATGATATATCATATGTCAATTTTTGACATTTTCAATTAATACAATAACTCCTAAAATTTCAATTACAGTGTCATGTCCATAAATGTAACGAGAATTTGACTTGAAATACCAAGTGAGTAGTACCAAATTATTCGTAAAAGAATGTTTTTTCCAAATATGCTAATGTGCCACCCTCGTTCCATTTAAAAAAAATGAGTTATGATTAAAAATACGATTTGAGCATCTTCTAACCAGCCAGAACAAGACAGGAAAAACATTTAGACTATTTTTCAAAGGCTCCTTGACTAAAAATTAGTCTAGTTTTAAGACAGCCATGGCACCCTAGATTGAAATATAAAATACGATTTTTTAAGCAAGAGTGTCAAAAGTTGACAGATGATATGTCATTATATTTAGAGAGTGTCATTTTCTATCGAATAAAGTAAAAAAATACTGAGGGTGCAATTTAAAATCAAAAGTCATACTCATTTCCAGTGAAACAGGAAGTGACCGAAAACAATTGAATACGTCAATCAATCCTAATTTATTAGTATTTTAATAAAACACGCTTTTAAATGTAATAAATTTTTTTTTAATAAGAGTAACTTGAACTCTACGTATATGTTTCGGCTTGTTAGGCCTTTTTCAAGAGTTTTTTAAAAACTAATCGTCTAACTACACTGTAACTATATAAATATTTGCTATGGGGGTGGGTTCAGAGAGTTTCCAGTAGGGGTAATAAAAACTCCTAATTTATATATATATATATACTAACATACCAAATCTCGTTTTTTTTATCTGAAAAAATAAAAAAAAGTTATAGGGGTGTGCCACTCTTGAGACGCACCCGGTAGAGTAGAATTTAACTAAACAGTTGTATAATTTTTTGTTTCACTGTAAAATGGAGGTGATTTCATTTAAAGTGTAATTTTTCATGTTTCTTACATAAAAAGACCTCAGAAAAATACACGACACAATACTGTCATTTACTTAATTATGTACTTTCCAATGACATTCTTAATTAATGAATTACTGTTTCTATTTCTTAATATTATATAGTTATAGCAAATTCTCGTAGACTCCTAGATTATTTTTAATCCAATAATAATAATATGCGTGTAAAAGAACAAAACAGTTTGGTTATAAAATTTTAAATATGTATCAAACATGTAATAACATAGTCTATCATCCCTGTAACATACAGCTATGGTTTATTACATTTTAAACAAAACAGCGTCAGTCTCAATATATTTCAATTTTATTCGTTTCACGTGCATTTCGAAATTTAATAACAATTCTTTTCTAAGCCGCACCTACCGTCCATTCTTATATTGTTGGAAAGTTGAAAATAGAGGCGGGATTGACATTTTGTTGGGCGATTTAAAATTCCACGACACATTCAATCAGGACATGCAGTTCCCGAGAAATTGCCCCTCACAATTCCGATAATAACGTGACGTACGGTGTCGAACACGTCGGTTAACTGCTATTGGCAGAAATAGAACGATAAATATACAGGGTGACGCAGTGTTTTAGATATAGAGAATAGTTTAAAGAAACTTTAAAGGAAATTACGCTTTTGTAGCAGATCTAAAAAGTAGAAGAAGTTTATAGTTATTAAATTGGTATTCAACAGTCATCTTAACAAAATTAAATATTTTTCAACTAGGTTAAAATAATAGTAAAATGATTAACTGTAAACATACAGTGTCACAGCTAAAGTCCGAATCATGTGGATAACTGATTTAGATAAAACTTGACCATGACCTTATTTTTTTCTTTAAAATAGATTAAACATGATATTATTATATTAAAATTAATCTGTTACTCTCAGAGTTGAGCTAATATATTATTTTTGCTGCTAGGACTAATCTGGACGAGACCTAGTTTATTTACATGGAATTCGAACCGCGGTCCTGGACCATATCATTGTCAGTGGCCTACCGACATTTAGCGAGTGTCTAAATCGGCACTCACTTACGAGATATCCGAACTCATCAGGCCTCTAACCGACGTGAAGAGTCAATAGACACCCTTGCCATGGAACAACAGCACAACAGAGAATCCAGACGTTCAACTGTCATCTACCTGTTACTCACATCATCTAACGTCACTCAACTTCGAAATCAGCATGAAGTATATTTACATAAGTTTTTTACAAATTATGCAGAGATGTATTTCAAATATAGTTTTTAATTTAATAAAATTATATAAGAGTTTCTTGCCTTGAACTGCTAATATAGAAATTAATTCCACGCTGTGTTCGACATAATGTGGATCAACCTGCTCTCACTACCGGTTTCGCGATGCGGGACTTAATATCTTATCGCTACTTTACGACAAGTCGTATTGATATACTCTGCGCTGTGCTCGACATTTTGTGGAAACGACCCAGGCTCATCTGATGATGGGGTAGGGCCCCGAAACCGGTAGTGAGAGCAGGTTGATCCACATTATGTCGAACACAGCGTGGAATTAATTTCTATATTAGCAGTTCAAGGCAAGAAGCTCTTATATAATTTTATTATATACCTAAAAACTGCAAGAAATTTATTTTCCATTATATAATTTGGGCTAGCCGAAAAAAGCCTTTATTTACTATCGATAGTTGTGCCTCGGTGGTAAAAAAGTACTACCATTGCACGCAGGCCGCTATCTCGCGATGCGGGACTTAATATCTTACCGCTACTTTACGACAAGTCGTATTTATATACTCTGCGCTGTGCTCGACATTTTGTGGAAACGACCCAGGCTCACCTGATGATAGGGTAGGGGCCCCGAAACCGGTAGTGAGAGCAGGTTGATCCACATTATGTCGAACACAGGCAAGAAACTCTTATATAATTTTATTATATACCTAAAAACTGCAAGAAATTTATTTTCTATTATACGTTTTTAATTTATAGATATCACATTTTTAACATAATTTTAAGTATCAATGCTCCGATTTGTATAAGATTTGGGGTCGCTATGTTTTGCTAACCGCTTTAAAATTTAACTCTCACAAAAAACTGAAAGGCTGCCAAAAGGGTAAAACCTACCCTCACTCCTATATAAGTTATTGTAGAAAAGTTTTGAAACTTAAAAGTTATAAAAATATAGGACTTTCTATACTTAAAAAAAATAACCGTACTAGAGCTAATATCAGAAATATGCACAAAATCTACAACAGGTTTTTAAATTTATCATAGAGACTCTAAAATGTAATAAAACAACTAAATATATGCTATTACTATATTCGATACCAATTAAACTTTTAGTTACGTAATCGAGGGCAAAATTTTGAATTCATTGTTGCCAACAACTAACTGGAATTTAAATTTTCCGCCGAGAATTTAGGTGGTAACTCTGTTGTAAAAAATGTCAAGTTGCCACATCTATTTATTTATTTCCTAACATTGTCATTCATTTTGACACTTTAGTTTTGTATAACGAGTTTTTAGTTTAAATGAATTGTGTTGTTATACTTTAACCTTACTTTTTAACTTAAGCACCTAACCCGCACCTTCACGTCAAATTTTATCTCGTTTGAATCATTACCTGTTCTAAAAATTTTCTGCGCATATTTTAAATTTTAGCTGTGCTATAGCAGCGCCATCTTAAATCTTCCCTTTTTTATGACCATTATTTATATTTTGATAACTATGAAGATACATAGTTTTTGTATTTTAGTTAAAACATTCTTAATATGTAAACTAATTTTAGTAATCCTCTCTAGTCCATACATTATCGACGAAGCAAATATAGGTCTGAATCAATATACAGCTAATAATTTAATGTGTATAGCATCAATTCAGTTGCATTAGATGTATGTATTTGTATAATAACCTAGTAATGCACACATACTATCTGAATATCAGTTCAAATGGAACATTTGTATTTCAAAAGATTTTGATCTTTGTCATAATTCTAAAATTTCTGATTAACTTTTTATAATTTTTCTGTATTTCTTAAATATCTTTTTTGCTTCTGATGGTGGGAAGAAATATACACCTGAGCTACTGTAAACTAGCTCTTCATAGTACTTATACAGGCTGTTTCAAAAAACATGTGCCATCTCTCGTGGGAAGATTCGTTACCTAAAAAAGCATTTATTTCTCATATCAACATAGGCCCGATCCTGCTTTCTTTCGTAGCTACAGGGTGATAAAATCTTATTATTTTTTCGATTTATTACAATTTTCTTCGAAGTACTTTTAGCGTTTCGAACGAAATTTTGAGGGTAAAAGTTAGTATAAATGCGATATATTTTAAAGTTAAAAAAGTGTCAACATAGTCACTGTTTGATCGAACAATGTAGAAATTAGTCTTAGTAAATTTAAACAAAATTTTTTAAACAGTTGTGTCGGTGGATATGTATTTTTTAATAATTTATAAAGGAAATTTCCTTGTATTTCAATGTCATATGATGCGAGTTTTAAGGCCTTTTTGTGCAGAAGATGTTGTTTTTGCTAATTGACTCAGTCAAACTGTCCTGATGATGGGAATAAAATTCTCGAAAGCTTGACAAATTTGAAAAAGTAGTTTTATTAGCCTGTGTGATGATTATTGACTGCATCTTCACTTAAATTTTGAGTTTTTTCTTAACTTAATCACGACTAAACCTGCTGTTTTTATATATAAATTTATATCGACTTATAGTCGACTTATTTTTCAACTTTTTCATAAAATTAAATAATTTTTAAACTTTAAAATAAAATTTAAAAAGGATTCTACCAACAAAAAGGAAAAAAAACAAGCAAACAAATTTACGTTAAAATCAGCCAAATATAAACAGCGAAAAGGCCAATATCGAGATAGACTAAATTAAAAAGTCGGCCGGCATATCGAGACCATTTTACCGATTGTTTGGAAAGGGAGGGCGTGGCCAAACAAAAGAAACGTCCAAGTAAAAGGCGGTGTTTATTCGAAAAGGGTATCAAAAAGCAATTAGACGAAGTTTTGTGTTTCCTGTTTTAGCGAAAGACAAATTGCTACCGGTCGGGGAAAAAAGCCTCCGGCTTTTTGCCACCAAAACGGTCACGAGCTCGAATCTCGAATATATTTTCTAGAAGAAACGTGTTAATTTTTTCTAGGAGGGTTAGATAAACGTCAACCATAGTTGTTTTTTATTTGAATAGACGTTTTTGTTTGTTATATAAATAATTTTATACAGGTTGTCCCAATATTCCGTACACATAGAAGTACTAGGTATTATTTAAATCAAAATAGGGAGTTTATTGAAAATAGAATAAGTAAAATATAGTAAAATTGCTGTACAGTTTCTAGTAGCATAGAAATAACCTGAACTTAAATATATGCAAATTCTAATGAGGTGGTACAGATTTTTATTTATTAATTAATAATTTTTATTGCTTGGTATTAACAAGAAAGTTACATATTATAATAATACATAGTTGGTATCAAAATGTCACAAAATTGTCGGTTATTGTATTTATTTATAACTATACAGCAAGACAGAGTCAATAATACTGTTTACAATTAATTGTAATATGAATTGTGCTGAAGCTAAAAATGTATTACATAATTATATTATACCTAATGTTTCATGTAAGAAGCACATCCAATCTTTAAAGCTCAAATTTGTCTAGGAGTAGTCAGAGTGGGTTTGAAATATATTAAACGGTTTATAAAGTCTTAAACAAAGGAATGGTTATTTACTTTATAGCCTTAAAAGGTATTAACCAAGACTTCCAAAACTAATTAAATGCCTCTAAAATGTAATAAGGTGACTCTGAAATTACTCATTATTCTTATTACTCATTTCATTCGTACTGTTAGTTATTTCTCCATTCTAATTAATTGTTATTACTATTAAATTAAATATTTTTTTGTTAATTTATATTTAAATCTGAAAAGGGGATTATTATCCTAATATCAAACATTCAGATTAGTATCAGATATCATGATGTGGAAAGAAAAGATATTCTAATATTTAACACAACACTGGGAAATAGTAGAAGAATATATATATTTCAGACAACTAATACACCAACTCGTTATATCTACTACCAGAAATCAACAGAAGAATTAAGTTAGCATGGAGTGCTTATAGAAGAAACTCAATCATATTTAAATTTAGAATACCACTCTATCTAAAGAAGAAAACATTTAACCAATGTGTACTACCAGTTATGGCCTATGCGTACGAAACCTGGACACTTAAAACGGACATCATAAGGAAACGGCAGGTCGCACAATGCTCAGTGGAAAGAAATATGCTGGGAATAACAAAGATAGACAGGAAAAGAAAAAAGGATAACGGGAGAACAGATACCATTGAAAACGTTAAGCATATTTTGTTTATTAGGCAAATTTGTTTATAAATAAAAAGCCACTGACAAACTGGTGTCCGTTAGTATTCTACACAGGATAGTAATTTGTAATAACTTGTTGATAACATTTTTAAAAACCACCAAAAGCATATAGAAATGTTTTAAATAGTGACATTATTATTCATTTACTGATATGATAAAATAAAAGTATAAAAAGTGTATCATAGTTATTAAGATTATGCTAAATCTTATGCTTTATCTAAAGTCTAAGACAGTTTACATATATCTAGAACTAGTAAGGTGATACCAACACAAAAGCTTATTGCCTATTATTTTATTATTCTCCCTCGTACCCATTTCTCTTATTCTAATGACGTTATGGCAAATGTAATTAAAATAATTTTCGTTGATTTATATTCCAATTTGAATAGAGGATAATCCTAAACCCAGTTTACGCAACGTTTAGATCGAAACTAACACGATGATTTTGCCAACAGATAAGTTTGATTATAAATTTAGTTAGACTGTATACGCTAATTCTAATTATATGTGACGTGCTATTTGTTTTGACGAGTTAATGTGTGTTTAGTCGAATTTCAGCCTGTTAGCGTACGTATGTGTATGTGACATTGAAAATTTGATTAAAATTTTAAAGTAGCAGATTAAAAATGTATGTTACCTAATTCATTATTGAAAACTCAAGTTTAAATATATTACATTTCAAAAGTCTGTTTAATTCAAACCTACCTTCTGTAGCACATCTTTAAAAAACTTGTTTATAGCGATTATTTTTAAGATATCGGAGTCTAAAAGTAAGCTACGTTTTTTAAAACTAAAATAAAATAAAATAGTTTGTTCTAATAGTGTTAAATACACATGAAGGAACCCAATGTTCTCTTTTCAGATCCTCTAATATATTTTTGAAATCTTCCTCATAGCATTTTCTGTTTAAGAGATATTTTCTATTGCTACTAGATTATTGTCACTCACGATATTATATAATAAGTATACTGTTGATCGCATTGGAAGGACGTCATATTTGACATCGTAATTACATCTTAATATTTAAGTATTACTCTGTGTTACTCTAAAGATCTTTACAATTATATTGATGCTAACTATGTTGTATTTAAAGTTTCTGTTAAATATTAAAAGAATACTATAATAAATACAGAATATTAATAAAATTACTATTCAAAAAAAATATATAAATAAACGACGATGGTCTTTTGACTTATCAGTTATTAATTTTCAATAATTTTCAAATATGTTTACAGTACTTTTAACTCACAAAAAAAATTTAGTTTAAATTGTTAACATAAATACTGCAAAATATTAGAAATATTTTTACATACAGCGAACACATGGAAATTTATTTGAAGGCTAAAGGCAGGTTTATAGTTTCATCCCAAACATTAGTATTCAAGACCGTATGTTGAACTGAACGGTCTAGATAAGGCTTAAAGGTCATATGGAAGTTCCGCAAATTTTTCATACAGCTTTTACATTCTCTCTATTAATTTTGAAAACTTTACTAGGTAACATCTCTGTTCAAGACAGAAAAGTTTTGTATAATCGAGAATTCATACCTATCCAAAATTTATATTTAAATGTGTAGATGAGTTTCTAAGCTTTCTTCTAACAAAAGATATTTTACAAAAATTTAGAATAGCTTTTTTTTCAATAGTTTCAAAAATTAGTTTAAGATTATTAAATATCAAATGAATTTGCAAATATTATATAATATATATTGCAAAAAATGTCGAGTTGCCACATTTATCTATTTATTTCCTGACACTGTTATTCGTTTTGACACTTTAGTTTTGTATTACGAGTTTGTGGTTTAAATAAATAGTGTTGTGACACTCTAAGCTTTAAAATGCTTACTAGTAGACCTTGCTGTCGAACATTGTTCTTTTTAGAACCTCTTTTAGTGCGCAGTGTACAAAATGGCTTAATAGCCGTAAAAAACTCATCATTATTAGAATATTTTGAACGGGAAAGCGGTAGTAATGGCCCTTTATGTCTCGTAAGTGCTGTTTAGAAGGTGAGTTTTGTTGATGTAAATAATAACTGTTTATATATTTATAATTAATTTTTTTTCCTAAAATATTTTGATTAAAAGGAAATATATAAAGATGTGCAACGCTGTGCCGGTCAAGCTTAATCATGTGACTAAAAGTTGAAAAAAGTATTTGATATGAACTATAGTTTATCGTTTTGCTTTTCTTTTTGATTTTGACGACTGGAGAACCTATAGTATAAATGTAAGCATTCTTTGTTGGTTAGGAAAATTTATTTTACGATTAAAAAGCCGCTGATATGCTGATTTCCGTTTGAATTTTAGTCAGTCTCATTTAACAAGAGATGGCTTTTTTATTTTTAGATTTCTGTTTCGTATACTGTTCGTTTATAAAAGTTATTTTTTTAAATGACTTCTTTCGGTCTGGAGAAATGAAAACATAGAGAACAACAAAAAAAATTGTATCAAATTTGTTTGCCAGGCTCAAGTACAAATGTACAAGACATTTAATATACCAATCCCTAAAATCGTGGAAAATTCTGCGTAATGTTTTCCAAACACGTAAATCGTGCATTTTCTCGGGCCCAATCTAGCCGTTTAAGCACCTGTTGTTGCTTACCTGATTCACTTCATATTAAATTATGTGACTTTCCGGTTGCGTGACGACAGTCCATATCGTTTTACTCCGGTATAACGGTTTCCTCGAACTATTAGTCGCGATTTCCATCTTTTTCCGTGTTCAGTTTATGCCATAGCCGAAGTGTTAAATTGAATTATATGCCAGCTTTAGATACGCCCAGCCGTAACAATTCATTTCGAAGCTAGCAAAGCAATATGGCACCAAAAACCAAATAATTTCATTTATAGAATGAGAGTTAAAATAAATTATTGCTTTAATGATAGAGAAACATATTATTACACGAATCACGTGAGACCTTGAAATATACGACATATTGTTTTATTGAATATGAAAAACTCTAAGCGCTACCAATTAACCTTTTACGTATGCAAATGAAGGCGCGATTTTTAAATTCATTTTTACTAACCATGGACATATTCGGCGCCGGGCGTCTAACGAATTTAAATTTCCCGCCGATAATTCAGGTTGTAGGTCTGCTGTGAAATATGTCAAGTTGCCACATTTATTTATTTATTTTCTGACACTGTCATTCGTTTTGGCACTTTTGACTAGTTTTGTATTACAAGATTTTAGTTTAAATAAATTCTGTTGTGATATTTAAAGCTTAAATTTTTGTACTAGCATTCCCTGCAGTCGAAAATTCTTCTTTTTAGAACATCTTTTAGTGCAAAGTGTACAGGGTGGGTCAAATTCGACGCTTTTAAATGGAAACACCCTTTTCTATAGGAGATTAATTTTTGTCAAAAACATGATGGTGAAAACCGCATATCGATATCTGTTACCGTTTCGGAGTTACGGGGTGTTTTTCAAAAATATGCCTTTTTAACAAATGGCTGTAACTTTTTGCTATGGAAATTTTGTTTTATGAAAGCATTTCCAAATCACCTTTTACGTAGAATTTAATGATTTAGAGGTATAATTTTTTCCAATAGGTGTTAATAATTTAAAAATTATCAACAGAAAATTTGATTTTTATATGGGACACCCTGTATATTTTAATTTATTAAAAAGAATTTAAAATTAACTTTCCGAAATATATACCTTGATATTTTTGCTTAATTCCTCTTCGAGATATAGAGTATATTAAAATTCGCCCTCTTTAAATAAGTAGGCTTTGAACGGCACCAGCTGTAATACAAAACATTCTAGCTGTGAGCATCAATTAAAACAGAAAATAATATTTGCTATGAGGAGATGCAGAATTTTGTAACAATTTAAAATATATTTAACCAACATCAACACATTTAAACTATATCCCAATAACTTAGTAAAAATAAAATAGCAAGCCAAGACATGAGATTTTTGCTACGGGTGTTCGACATATCGACCGTTCTTCTGTTATGGACAGAGCGGGTCAGTTTTAATTTCTCGCGGAATTCATTAACTCGGTAGGGGTGAAAGATACCTAACTAATAACTGCTAAGTATTTTTAATTATTGTCTAGATTATATGGAAGAATAAGGAACCTTTATTCTTCCGCAAATATATCCATAGGATTAGACCCATGGGCACAAAGTTAGGCGGCCTCGACGGTCAATGGCTGGGATCTTGGTTAGCTATTCAATTATTTTTGAAATTGGCTGCAAAAATTTGCTCATAACTTCAGCGTTTAGAGGCGATGCGTCGTCTTGCTGGAAATATGTTTTCGAGTTCGATTAAGGGCATATCATCAATAAGGGGTCCAAAGCCTACTAGTTAAAAGTCAAAACTTTTAAAATATTCTGTATTTCGAGGGGATATCTTTAAAATATCAAGTGTGCTCTATTGGAAGGAATAATTACAAATTATTTTCAATTAATTAAAAGTATAAAGTGTCTAAAATAAAAAAATAATTTTCTGTTGATATCTTTCTAAATTATTAATTTTAAAATTATATGAAGCTCGATAAATTCTACGTAAGAACTCTTTGAAAATGTTTTTTTTATTTTTTCATAGAAAATATAAAATTTTCAGAGACCACAACAATTGATAAAAATCTGACCCACAAAACACATACACAAATGTGCGGTTTGAAATCATGTTTTTGATGAAAATTGACTCAGACACCGATATGAGTTTTCGTCTATCTCCTATATAGAAAGGGTGTTTCCATTTAAAAGCGTCGAATTTGACCCACCTGTACATAAGGAATAACTTAATAGCCGTTGCATAAAACTTATCATAACATTATTAGAGATATTTTGAACGGGAAAGCGGTAGTAATGACCTTATGTCCCTTAAATTGAGGAAGGTAAGTTTGTTGATGTTTGTAATAATTGTTTATATATTTATAATTAATTAATTTTTGTTTCCTAATATATTTTATTAAAAGAAAATATGTAAAAGTGGAACTGACGATGTGCGGTCAAGCTTAATCCGCGTAGATAAGGGTTTATTTGAACAGTCTATACAGGGTGGGTCTTAAATAAGTTAAAATATTTTCCAGGGGTGGTGTATTTCGACCCCAGGAACACGTCTATGAGTTTTCTTTCGCCAAAGAAGACGTTCGTGCAAATCGTGCATTTTCTTTTTAAATTTTCCTGTATATTTTTCGAAACTTTTAGAACTGCCTGTTCACCGCAAATTTTCCCACGGTGTAATTTCTTAATCTCTAATATTACCATAGTTGGCTTTACTCTATGGATTTACGGCACTAAAGGGATGCAAATGCAGAAAAATCCATTGACTCAAATTTTTTTCCAAAAAAAAAAAAAAAAAATTCATTATTTTATTAAATTTTCGAGGAACTTAAATAAACTTCGAGGTTTTTTTGGACTTATCTGAAAAATGGTAAAGAGAAAATACGTTTCTTTTATCGAGATCTACCAGCCCTGAAAATATTTGCACTTATTTATTTAAGACTCACCCTGTATAATTATATACTTAAGCTACATTTGTTTTATTTTATTATATTATATACTTAAACTATTCTATTATATTTAATTAACTTTATAAAATAGCCTTATAAAGACTTATGAATGGCTACAAACTAAACAAGATAGAGTGGTTCATTTTGTCCCAAATAAGTCAGTGTGCACATTTCTTTCTCACTAGACTTATTGATTCAAAAATGTGTATTTCTTATAATCGTGTATGACGTCACAACAATAGAGTGGGAATAAAACACAACCTACAAGGCCCTCTACTCAGTTTTAGTCCAGTAAACCTAAATTAGAGTTATCCTTATTTTAATAAAGAGAGTAAGTTTAACTTTCTCACAACAAATTATTTTATAAGCTAGACCAGCGTTTCTTAACCTTTTCCAGTTCGCTGACCCCTAAAAAGTCAAACACAGTTTCAAGGACCTTAATTAAAAAAACACAGACATTTTTAGGATAATAGAATTATTTTTGGTACAAAATTACATTTTATAAAAGGAAAATACTGTAGTGAGAAGGTTGGTGCTGCTTTCTTGCAACTAAGGCCCGTATTTATAGTTGCATCTCGAGACGCCAAGACGGTCTTGGGCTCTTGAGAGCGGAATCCACAGAATACACGAGCAAACGTCATTTTGGAGATTGCGATTTTCATTTTGGAGATTGTCATTTTGGATAGTTTATGTGATCTGTGGATAGTTTCTTAACCTAACTTTTTTAGTAAACAAAATAAATCCATTGTAACAGAGATAATTGTAAATCCGTTTTGTCAAAGGTTTTGTCGGATTAAACAGTTTTGAATCACAGTTTTGAATATGTTAGATGAGTTTGAGGATATTTTGGATCATGTGGAAGAAAAAAATCGTCTTTGAGTTCCAAAACGATATATAAGGGATGCAGGAAATCCAATAGAAATGTTTAGCGAGGGAATTTAAATGCCGATATAGGTTTAAGAAGGCTACAATTACAGAAACAATTTTACCTCTTGTAATTGAAGACTTGCAAAAACATACTAATCGTGGTTTACCTATTCCCCCGTTATTCAATTATTGATTTGTTTACTGTTTTATGCGACTTCTAATTTTCAGATAGTAAGTGGAGACTTGCATGGTGTTAGCCAACCTACAATAAGCCAGATTATCAAGAGGGTGTCCATTTTAATAGCAGAACATTTGAGTGAATTTGTGTGATACAACCATAAATGGTTGAACAGCTTGAACCAATGATACTGGCTTCGGTTTGTGCAGATGATGACAACAAATGGGATACATATATTAAGAATATAGAAAGAGCTATAAATACATCTGTGAATAAAAAAATTCACTGGCGAAAAAAATACCTGTATTATTATATGGATATATTCCGAGGATTGAAGATTTATTTGAAGATGGACAAGTGAGGTTATTGACAGTAGAGAAACTCGATTAGCTGAAAAATTGAGAGAAGAGGTCAAAGAACATATAGAAATGGAACTAAAGAAGTATAAAAAAAAATTATAGACTAGCAGACTAGCAAAAAAAGAAGGTGCTTTGGAGAATGTCATCTAGACGACAAGAAATAAGGAAGCAGTAAAAACGCAATAATCATAGAATGTTTGTAAATTGTAAAGTGATTAAAAAGAAAGCCAAAAATGTAATAATATACAAGGCAAAAATTGTAAAATGTAATAGTTACACTTTTCCTATATTTCCTATATGTATTGCAATCTATATTGAATATTTACATTAGAATTAAAAAAAGTATTAACTATGTTTGAAAAATTTATCAATTCTTGCATTAATTGTTTTTCTTGTTCTTATGTCTTATTATGTGTAACACACTTAAATCAATTATATTAACTATTTGTATTGTTCTTATGTAATAATCGTTAGTTATAAGTTTTCGAGTTTAATAAAGTTTAAAAGAATCATGTAAAGTTTAATAGAATCATATGTATTGTGAAATATTTGAAATAAAACTATAAAACATGGAGTATTGACTTTATATAGAGTGATCAACTCAATAAGAATACAGAATTTACACCAAGCAATAAAATCTTGAAAATTCTAGGTATACGGTGTATACATCCAATATTGTATATTATGTGATATGATATTTATGTAAATATTCATGATGAAATAAAAGACAATTTTTTTTTTTTTTAGTTTTAATGTATTGGTGGGAAAATTCTGTGTGACCAGTTAAAACAATCACTTAGCTGTCTGATCATAGTGAGTGTAAAATACTCTACTAAGAGAATATATTATTTAAGTATAGAAAACCAGTATTTTAAGATAACTAATAAAGGACTATAAGGAATTACTTACAATTATGTTACATGTAAATATATAAATGCAACTTAAATCAAAATGTCAAAATTAAAAAAAAAAAAAATTATTATATAGGTAATAGCAAAGAATATTTTGGTACTAGTTACCTTGGAACATTACTTAACATATTACATAATTACTAGATATACATATATTAATACAATAAATATATTAATTTGCAAAATGTTGAATAAGATTTCATCAAAAAATTAAACCCTCTTCTTTTTATTTATAATTGGAATGTGTAAATTAGCATCTTCAAAATTATCTAAATTTACCCTTAAACCAATATTATGAAGAACAGCTGTTGCCTGAAATAATGTAACAGTTGTTTTTGTAAACCTCGGAACATGCTGGAGGCGTTTCCAAGTCCCAAATAGCCCTTCTACATTTCGCGTTCTTCTATGGGCAAAGTTGTACCTGGTTTCTTGTTGATTACCTAGCTATAGAACAGGAGTCAATAGAAATGGCCTACATCTATATGCATTGTCTTCAAGAAGTAAATCAGGAATATCACTCCTTTCCATTAGCATTCTTAAATTACTTGGATCGAATATAACACTATTATGACTTGACCCTGGATATCCAACTATAATATCCATAATTTCCCTTTGGGACCTGAAATTTTAGACTAAAAACTTTGCAATTTTGAAATACTTCCACATTATTGCATTGTTCTTGATTATCTGGCTTGTTGTAGGTTGGCTAACACCACGTAAGTCTCCATTTACCATCTGAGAATTACAAGTCATACAATAAATAGGTGAAGTGAATTACACTTGGGGAGAATGGGTAAACCACGATTGGTAGGTTTTGCAAGTCTTCAATTTATAAGGGTTAAAATAGTTTCTATGGTGTAGCCTTGTTAAGCCTATATCGGCATAAATCCCCCCTCGCTAAACATTTCTGTTAGATTTCCTGCATCCCTTATATATCTTTTTGGAACTCGAAGACGATTTTCTTCTTCCTCATGGTCCAAAATATCCTCATACTCTTCTAACATATTCAAAACTGTTTAATCAGACAAAACAGATTTACAAGGGATTTACCACAAGTTTACTTTGTTTTACAAAAAAGTTGGGTTAAGAAACTATCCACAGATCACATAAACTATCCAAAATGACAATCTCAAAAATGAAAATCGCAATCTCAAAATGACGTTTGGTCGGTGTATTCTGTGGATTCCCGCTCTCAGAGCCCAAGACAAATCTTAGCGTCTCGAGACATAACTATAAATACAGACCTAAATTAGTCCTTATTCAGGGATGGATGTTTATTTATCAACATTTTATTATTAGCAACACTTTCGAGAAGAGTATTTTTAAGACGTCTGGCTCTTTGATATATCTTTTACTATGCTCTCTGGGACATACAGCATTGCGGGCCGTCTGGCTGCTGATACCCGTTACGTTCACTACTGCGCATCGGAAGAAGGTCCTATATTTTTATTAATTTAGTCCTATAAATTCTAATTATTGAATATAAATCGAACATGTCTCCATAGCGCGGTGCGTAGAGTTTCCGACCACGAACCGATGATTTAGAGTTCGAATCCGGGTCAGGGGCAAAGACATTTTTAATTTATTTTCGTTCATATTCTGATAGTAAAGAGTATTAAATAATTCTGGTAATTAAAAAACAAATATTTAATACTTTTACTGTCGAAAATAAATGAAAATAAAATAAAAAGTATTTGACCTGACCAGGATTAAATACATCAGTTCGTGGTCGAAACCCTACATATGGTAAGTTCGACTTATATTCAATACTAAATTCGGAACTAATAAAAATATAGGATCTTCTTCAATACACAGTAGGAAACGCAACGTTTACCAGCCAGACGGGCCACTCAATCTAAAACTTATGAAATAAAACAACGATCTTAAAATACTTGTTTTTCCAAATTTGATAAAGAAGTTTCTTTGAAATTATGTTTTAAAGCTGAATCACATGATATTTCACATTAATTGATTTTCCTGTACCGTTGTCAAACCATTGATATCTGAAAGATCTGCGTTGAAGGGTTTGCTATGGAATTTTATTTCTATAATAAGAATAATATTCCCGAAAAAATAACCTCAAACCTGTGTTTGATCATTTCGTCTTCTACTTGCGTTGGCAACATTTTCCCACCAGAGGATTCAAAAATTGCAACCAATGTAGGAAAAAGATTATGTTTTTTTTTATTATACGATTAGTCCAAAGGTCAAGTTTTTTATCATAATCTCTATTTTATCTTCAACTTGAAAGATGTTGTTATCTCTTCCTTGTAGACTGAAGTTCAGCTCGTTAAGTGCACTGAAGATCAGCGAAATATGGCGCCATTGTTAACCATTCAAAGTTATTGGGAGTAGTCAGCATTTTTTATCAGCGCTGCTGAAAAAAAAAACGAAAAAAAAAAAAATATTCTAATCTCATCTCTTAGCTCAAAAATACGCGACATAGATAAGACACGTGTTCATAGATAAGACGGCGGATCCTCGTATACTTACTTACGGACCACCAGGGATCCGCGGACCACAGGTTAAGAGACGCTGAGCTAGAGCAAGATACGGTATTCCGAAAAAAATGTCTAAATGATGTTTCAATTGGTCATAGAGTAACTGTATAGTATAAAACAAAAAATGTTTATAATATATTTACTGTAGATAATATTAGAGAGAGATTTTAAATATTTTATTATTTTTATATCATTAAGGCATCAAATTTCAATTTCATTTTCTGAATTATTTTATTGTTTATTTTTTTAATAAAAACAGAAAAAAGAGGATGAAACAGATTCTGGTCAAATCCGTACATTTATTGAAAATGAAAATAAAGCTCTCCAATGCTTACCGTTATAATAGGGATGTCCTCCAAGAAATTGTCGTTTCATTTGCTCATTTCATTGGAAATCAGTTTATGCTGGCCCCACGGTGCGCGGGGTAACGAATTAGGAGTACGAGTAGTTAACAAGTGCCTGGGTGAAGTTGGACTACGAAGATTGGAATGGCCTCCTTGTAGTCCCTCAATCCAATCGAACATTTGTGCGATAAACTTAAAAAAGCTGTTCGTCGTCGTTCTATTCCACCACAAACTTTACAAGAGCTATGGCTAGCATTAACGGAGATTCCTTCTTCGCTAGCCTTAGCATGTAAAGGAGTTCTTCGATATATACAAAATATAAGATCAAGGAAGAATACACATATTCATTCGATACGACGAAGCCTCGAGCTGTTATTGCTTCGAGAGGTTGACATACGCTATTAAAATTATTATAAAATTATTGTTTTTGTCAATAAAAGAATCTCTGAAATAAACACTTTGCCAAAATGTAGCTCATAGAAGAATAGAGATAATGGGCTAATTCGAAAAATGAAATGCTAGGAATACATCTAAGATTACAGGAAACTGTTTTTTATCCAAAATGCCTGTGTCATTTTTTTCCACAGGGTGTTTAGAATTTATTGAAAAAGAACGTTTTAATTTACGCCGGTATAAAACTTACTAGCAAACCGGAATATATAAGCCATTAAAATAATAAAAATAATGCCAATAAATTTATCTTCACACTGATACCATAAACATAAAAATCGGATTACAAAATAAAAAGTTATGAAACATCAAATTTAGTCAATTTTTTAGGGCGGTGAAATTTTGTGCCGGAGAGTATATTTTCACTTATAAAACCAAACAAAAATACTGTAATTAATCATGTTAGTGCGTGCTTAAATTTTTCAAATAACAATTTCACTTATAAAACATCTAAAATGTGTTTACATTTTCGAAAAAATTATATAAAAATTTTTTTTTTTTTTATCTTATTTTTTTATTGCCCTTTGGCTAAAAAGAAAATAAATAAATATAATGTTTATAAAACCTTTTTTATATTTTTTTCGTTTTAACTAAAATTTTTTGTAAGCCAAAACCGATCTTGTTTTTCTTTGAAGTCACATTACAAAAAACAGATTTGTCGTAATAACCTCCGCACCCTATTATCTTTTCAATCCCCAAAATAAAATTAGAATAAGGCAGGTAATATTTTTCCTTTTGTGTATTTTCGGTCATTGTGTTGTGTGGTATCGTTAATGAGCTCATTAGGAGAGATTAAATGAGATATTAATTACTATTCTGGTTCAAACAATAAGGATGAGATAAAAAATAAGTAAGGAAAATGAAATATAATAATAAAAAAAAAAAAAAAAAAAAAAAAAAACAGAAAAAATTTAAAATTTGTACTAGTAGTATGGAGTGTAGAGTGGGAGAAATATCTTCGTACATTAAAAAATGGGGGTCATAAAAAGGGACTTAAGATGGCGCTGCTGTAGCAAAAACCTAAAATTTATTATTTAGAACAGGAAATGATTCAAAAGAGATAAATATTTTACATTATTTTCATGCCACATGAAATAGGTATCGATTTTTATTCAGCGGCAAGCATTAAAAATAATTGTTTAATATTCTAAAAAATAAAAACAAAGCTTTTTCTGAGTAATGTTTGGTTATGTTACTTTTATTCTCTTATCTATGGTTACTTTTTATTTTTTATAGATTTATGCATCATTAGCGCTACTGTGGTCGTTTGGTGAACCCTTATTCTTCCCATTTTTGTAACCATTTTTTCAAATAAATTCTCATAAGAGATATTTCTCCTCATCTCTACATTCCATAACTACCGTATGATCGAAAAAAAAACGGCGTCCAGTTGGCTTGGAAATAACAATCGATGACATTTACCATATAAATTTACATATAAAATGACAGCGATCTTCATTTCATAGCCATCGCTGACGCCGTTTTTATTCGATCATACGGTAGTAGATAATGGAAATGTATCCAGATGTAGTATCTGTCATAAATTTGTCTACAGATATTCTTCTTAGTAATTTTTCTGTAGTATATTACAGAAACGATAGCACATTTTTTATCAAATATAATTAATTACTTAATATTTGCAAACCTAAAGTATGTACCAGGATGTATTTCAGGAAAATATTTTAACTTCTATAGGGTGGCTCAAAAAAGTGTGAGTGGACCTGGATGATTTTTTTAAATGGAACACCCTGTATATTATTGCATTTTTGGCTTCCTTTTAGATCACTTTACATAACCCTAAGATATGAATAAATATATTTCGATAGTTTCAGAGATATTAAAAAATAAATCAAAAATATATATTTTTCAGCCCTTCTTAAAAAAATTATTAAAAATACAGGAACTGTTCTGAAATCAAAACTATATTAGGTATTTACTTTAGATAGTCTGCACTTACTTCGCTATAAATATGAAAATCGTAAATTATACAGGATGTTCAAATTCTACACCAAACTTTCTAAAATATAAAACAATTTTTTCTTCGTTTTTTCAATGGAACACCCTGTATATTATTTTATCAATAGACGAGAATTAAAAATGAACATTTCTTGTATTTAGAGTATTTCCAAATGTTTAATGGTTTTGCAGATATTTGCGGTTTTATATTTCATATGGCATTTCCAAAGTAAATTTTTATCATAGCCACACCCAATGATTTTTCTCTCGTATTTTACCATTGAATGCGCCATATGAAATAATACTGCGTGTATCTGCGAAACCATTAAAAATTTTGAAATACTCTAAATACAAAAAATGTTCATTTTTTAATTCTCCGTCTAATAAAAAATAATATACAGGGTGTTCCATTTAAAAAAACAAAGAAAAAATATTTTATATTTTAGAAAGTTTGGCGTAGAATATTGAACATCCTGTATGATTTACGATTACCATATTTATAGCAAAGTAAGAACAGACCATCTAAAGTAAATACCTAATATAGTTTTGATTTCAAAACAGTTCTTGTATTTTTAATAATTTTTTTAAGAAGGGCTGAAAAATATACATTTTTGATTTATTTTTAAATATTTCTGATACTATCGAAATATATTTATTCATATCTTAGGGTTATGTAAAGTGATCTGAAAGGAAGCCAAAAATGCAATAATATACAGGATGTTCCATTTAAAAAAAATCATCCAGGTCCACTGACACTTTTTTGAGCCACCCTATAGAAGTTAAAATATTTTCCTGAAATACATCCTGGTACATACTTTAGGTTTGCACTTAAACAAAATTCTCAAGTTTTTTATTCTAGGAACTACAGATGCCCGACGCACTATTGCCGGACCCTGTATATTAGTATATGAATGACAGCCTCTATGTTGACTACCGCCGATGGTCTAGTTTTGATCTAGTTGATAAAATGTTGATCCGTCAAATTATTTTTAAATCATTATTAATTCAGATATTCCTGATTTGTCGAAAAGTTCGGTGATTTGTGTTCGGTGAAGAGCTTCTTAATAGTCAAAAAAGTCTATTTTTATTATTTTATATTTTAAAAGGAATAATTTGCGCTTGAATAACGTTACCGTTGTAGTTAGCGTTAACCAGTAAAAGAACGCTAAAATTATGTTATGCCAAAACTCTCCATTAGTTTCTTCCGGACCACCAGGTGGCTCTAAAAGACGGATTTATTTACTATATTTCAGTGTCCCATCTATCTCTCGTGCATGATATTAGTCTATGGCAAAAAAGTGCGTAAAAGTACGTAGTAAAAAAATAGAATGTTCTATTCAAAGTAAAAATGACTTTTTGTGCCTCGCCTGTATACCTATAATCTCGCCAGAAAAAATATCATTTTTACTTCTAATTAAACAATTATCTATTATATCCATAGAATAAAAGACAATTTTAAATAGTTTTATCTTAGTAACATATGTAAGCTGTAAGGATTAAATTAAACCTTACAATGCTCATTCACACTGCTCCATTGAAATTTATTGTACAACAGTGAAATTCCTGTGGTAATTTGAAATGCAGCGGTTGCTCTCTAACGTAAACTAAATAAATTTAATTTATTGTTTACAATAAAGCATATTCAAAATAGAGTTAATTTAAATTAAATAACCACATTGTAAGATAGATCTTGCAAAGGAAATGAAGGTGTTACTAAATCGAGATATTGAAATATAGCTCTGGCAAATGAATGGAAAACTGAATGAAAGAACTGTTTTACGTATGTCACGATAAAAATGGATACAGTACTATCAACGAACAATTCATGGGCGTGCAATAAATATTTTAAATAACATTACTTACTTATAAAAAATCTTCAAATCAATTTTATTTTTTTCAGTGTTTTTTTCACGTAAATGAGATACCGTAAGAACGAAAAAAAAACGGCGTCCAGTTGGCTGGGAAATGACGATCGATGATATTTCCCATTTAAATTTATATATAAAATGACAGCGATCTTCATTTCATAGCCATCATGACATATTTATTAGACAAAAATATTCGTAATGACTGATTACAACTCAATATTAGAGATTTGTTTTTATAGATAATATTAAAAGAACCTAAAAATAACGTTTGGTAAAAAATTGTTTTGTGTAAGACTAAATTTAATAAAAGATATTTTTTTCTGTTCGCACTTTTTAACTCTTCCCAACCTTTCAGTTTGTCACTCCCAAAACTGTCTTCAGCTGAACATTTCAGACGAAAATAGGATCTGAAATGTTTGTCGCCTGTAAAACCGTCGTCAGTTTACCTAAACCCTCTAAATTAAATGCCTAAAGGCATTTTATCACCTTTTTTTTACACCGTTTACCATCAATAAATACGTATACATTGACACAAAAAAAAATTGTAGATAATATGTAATATTTTGCAAATAAAAATTATTATAAAGTTCGTATGAATTAATGTCCTAAAATGCTTCGTTTCGGAGCTACAAGGTATAGAAGTTACATTTTTATTTCTTCTTTTTTCAAAATAATTACTAAACTAACATCGATACTTGGATGGAAATTGGTGTTGTTCAAAAATTGGTAGAATTAGTTTTTTCAGAAAACTAACGTTCGGAGACAAAAATTATAAATATTCGCTTGAAAATACTTTGACTGAATGATTTGTTGTTAAAACAGTTTTTGTTGAACCTTTGGCACAAAAACTTCTTCAAAATATACAGGATGAATGTTAAATAAGTGCAAATATTTTAGGGGTAGTATATTTCGATCTCAGAAAACACGAGTATGAGGTTTTTTTTTAGTTTTTAGTTAAAAAATATAAGTTGGTGATAATATGACAACATAGGTTGTAGATTAAGTTTACAAGAAAGAAAATCCAGAAAAGATCCAGTGGTTCTCAAAATTTTCGCAAATTTTTTTTGAAAATTTTCAAAGTAGAATATCTCAGTTATTTTAAATTTATTTGAAAAACGGTAAAGAGAAAATGCATTTCTTTTATCGAGATCTACCGGGCCTGAACATATTTGCACTTATTTAAGACTGACCCTGTATATGTGAAAACGTGTTGAAGCCCTTCAGTCACAATGAGAATGTCCAATGTGAGATAGTCAATGTCAGTTAAGACAAAAATACTAAATATATTACTTTTCAATGTTTCATAATCTTGGTTATATTAAAATCTTTAAGATATCTATGTTTCAAGTATCTAAGATAAAAAAAATGTTAACCTTGCCAGACCGCTGTTTGCCACGTCGCCATCCTTCAATTTAAACACCCAAGAGACTTTTTATTCTCGCATTACCTATGCATACGCCCCAGTGACACGCGATAAATTTTCCCATCGTCGAACCTAGTAGTCTAGAACTTTCTTTTGCTCTAGCCGAGGCCGCCCGCTCTACCGTTTGACGGCCTAACTCTCTTGATTGATCGACCGGCACGGCCAAACAAAAGCCGACTTTTTTAGTAGCTTTTCGAAGGGCAATTTACGCTTTTTTCAAGCCCATTAAACGCGATGTTCCTATAGTGCTGGAGATAGAACATTTAAAGTTTTAAAACCATGCAACTACCTTTTGAAAAAAGCTTCTAAATTTAAAAAATAAAAAAAATATTTTTGTAAAATGCCTTAAAATCTAAAGAAAACCACTATTTTATGAAGCTATTATTTATAGTACCCATTATATAAGCAAAATTCTGTAAAAATGCTATTTTCTTATTTTTTATAGCAGTTGCGCCCTCTGGCCGTTTTACAAACTTCAAAATAATTTCCAGCAATTTCTCATAGCACCTTTAGTTATAAATATTTTTTTCCGTAAGCCCTACGGCTAATACTTTCCGAGATACAGCCTAGAGCTATTCTTAGTGGGACACCCTGTACAGTACAAATCCTAGTAATGCTCAAAAACGCAAAAGGATATATTTAATACTTTTTGAACCAGCTTTAGTTTCCCCTTCAAAGTAATGTCTGTCCATCTGTCCAACGAGTCAGCGAAGAATATTGTCAGACGACACCAAAACAATGACAGAAAATACAATATACCTGTGGATTAAAATGACAGACAACGACTCTCACTGTCTGGTATTCTCTCGCTAGAAAAACTTAAATAAATACATAATTTATTTTTTGACGAAGTCTGGATTTTCAGACTTGTATGGAAACCCCTAATGTACCGGGTGCGTCTCAAAAGTGGCTCACACCTATAATTTTTTTCTTTTTTCATATAAAAAAACGAGATTCAGTATGTTAGGTTAGGTATTTTAGTATAGGACATAAATTAGGATTGATTGACGTATTCAATTGTTTTCGGTTTCAACTGTTTCACCGGAAATGACGGCAACTTTTGATTTTTAAATGACACCCTCGGTATATTTTTACTTTATTCGATAGAAAATGACATTCTGAATCGAATGGCATATCATATGTCACCTTTTGACATATTTGCTCAAAAATAAATTGTATTTTAAATTTCAATCTGGAGAGCTATGACTGTGTTAATAACACTATCTTTAATCAAAGGAGCCTTGGAAAAATAGATTTGATCGTCTAATGTTTATACTGTCTTTTCCTGGCCGGTTAAAAGATGCCCAAATCGTATTTTTAATCATATCTCATTTTATTCATTTTAATCATTTATTCATTTTTTCAAATGGAACGACGGTGGCTCATTAGCATATTGGGAAAAAGCATTTTTTTACGAATAATTTGATACCACACACTTGGTATTTCGAGTCAAATAGTCGTTATGAACCGCATGTTATAATTTTAAATAAACCACATGCAAAAATGTCAAAAGTTGACATATGATATGTCATTCTATTCAGAGTGTCATTTTCTATCCAATAAGGTAAAAAAATACTGAGGGTGTCATTTAAAAGCAAAAGTGTAGTCATTTCCGGTGAAACCGGAAGTGACCGAAAACAATTGAATATGTCAATCAAACCTAATTTATGTCATATACTAACATACCAAATCTCGTTGTTTTATCTGGAAAAATAAAAAAGTTATGAGGTGAGCCACTTTTGAGACGCACCCGGTACAGATAATCTATGCAAATTTAATAATTAATATCTCCAAATATATCACAAAGATATTTTAAATTATGCAATAATCGGTTTTGCAATATTTTATTCAAAAGTTGCACGAAATAGTAGATCAAGCAGCCACTGGCTTTTAGTTCTAATTTTGCCAACGTCAACGTCTCGGACTTTTAAAGTAAACCCCAAAAGTTTACCTAAGTGATCTAAAACTTTAAATTAATGAATAATTTTCAGAAACTTCAAGCCAACTCTGCAATTATTTTATCAAAGTAACATGCATATTAACAGAACCAGTAGAGAAAATTAGATATTATTTTAATATTAATTAGTAATTATGTCAAATTAAAGAATTTATTTTTATATTTTAATCAAATTTATTCTTAATTATGCCGTAAAAGTCGACATGAGTTTATTCTATAAGAATATACTTGTACAATAAAAATGTAGTATTAATCTTTCTGAACAAAGACAAAAGATTCCTTTTATATGTAATAGAAACAGTAACGTATTCAGCAATACTGGTGTCGACATTCCAAATGCGTGTAAGCTCCTACTTAGACTCCTACTATCATCTCAGAATTCATGGTCCAATAATTTAATGTCTGTAACGCTTGGTTGCACACATTAATAGTACTTAAGTACCTCGCACACCGGGTATTACTCCTGTTATACAATCATGAACGAATTTCAATTCAAATTCGAAGGTCAAATACTTACTTTTTCGTACAAAATAGAATTTGATTCGTTTAGATCTAATTAAGTTAATTAATATATTTAAATAAGACGTTTATTTGTTTTAACAAAAGATGTCATAATAAATATTTGTTATAAGCGGATAAAGTTCTTTGGCCAGTCAGATTTAGAAGACAAATTGAGTCGAGTCGAGTTTTAATCAAATCTTTGTGGCAAAACGTTCCAGGGAATTTGCACATCTTTTGACTGATGATAGGTGAGAGCAGCTGCATTTATTCAGTTGCGGTAGCTCTATAAAATTAAACTCGTACGAAATTCTATTACGGAGAATATCGTACGAGCACATCGTTTCTGTTTAGTAAACAGATAAATCTTTCGCATTAGCTAAGAACATTTGTCTATATATACAGGGTGAGTCCGAAATATGTGCAAATTTTTTTAGTAGTGGTATATTTCGACCCCAGAAACACGTATAAGTTTTTTCTCGAAAAAAATTTAAAATGTGTTAATTTAAAAAAAGTTAATGTATTTTTTTTTTAATTTTTATTGAAAGAATGTTTTGATAATATGACATAATAGGTAGTAGATTAAATTTACAAGAAATATAACCCAGAAAAAATCCCCCGTGGTTCCCGAAATTTAAGCAAAAAATATATTTTTTTATTTTCAAAGTAAAATAACTCGATTACTTTGGACTTATTTGAAAAACGGTAAAGGAAAAATATGTTTCTTTTATCGAGATCTACCAGCCCCGAAAATATCTGCACTTATTTAAGATTTACCCTGTATACATAATTGTTAGATATAAAGGTCAAAACATTGATTTTACTGTCCCAGATTTGACCATATTATAATAACAGTTTTTTAATTTATATAAATAAATATTCATAATCTTGATAGCTATGAGACACGTTTCATTGTTGGCTGGAACAAAAATGTTATAATGTTAAAAAATAAGTGTTACTGTTTTAGGTTAGGTATTAACATATTATTTACATATTATAATAGGGTAAAGTCAGTCTGTTAGAATGTCCACGGTTAAAGAAACTTTTCTGTGAACAAGAGCTACGTGTTTTTATTGGTTATACAGATTTTCACTTTGTTAAGTACCCCAACCCATACATTTACTTATCATAGCCTTTTATATCTCTTACCCGAGAGTAACCGATCAGAATGTAAAAAAATTGATCGTGAAAAAACTGAAGCGCCTCATATTAAAGCAAAGGAATGGAAAAATTACTAAGTTACATAAAAAATATCACCTGGACATTTTCCATTAAAAAGCTATTTTTTTACAACTACAATTTATTTACTACAATTTGAGATAAGTAAAAAAAATATTTCGATTATGTTATCTTGAGTTTTTCCACAGTTAAATTAATATTATATATTTAGAAAGGGACGTAAATGCATTAGAGGGTTAGCTTTGACTGTTCAACACCATACCAAGCGATTTATAAACCAATTTCATTGCATGTACGAGCAACCCCTTCACGAACAAAGCCGTGTACTTTGCCGACCGACAAATTGCGTAAACATCAATGTTTCACTTTGTCAGCTGCAGCAAGCATGAATCTCTCTATCCTGTAACTTAGCCCAAGATGCAAATATACACTTCAGAGGCAGTGGCGTACCTATAAGGTCAGTTTACAGCGTAGAATCTACATTAATGCGAGATGAGTCTAACTGAAATTTTACGAACAGCTGTATTTTTACAATCAAGTGCGAATCGCTGAGCGAAGAGGCACTTTTCTGGCGAAAAACTGCAATAATCTGAACTGCTGAAATCTTTCAAAATAGCCAAAAAAGCATACGACAAGTTAACCTACATAGTAGTAGATACGACATACATATGCTTTGGTTTCCAGGCCACCGGTATATCGAGGGACAAGCAAAGATCGTGCCTTGAGGTACATATATCAGAAGTTTTCACATCCCTCAATACCATAAAAGACATATACCTCCACTGTCTCTTTAACAATGAAAACTTGGCCTAAGTACGACCTTAGAAAATCGGGAGAGCTCATAATTAGGTTACGTAAGGATATCGCCAGGCTAACGCCGGTACATACGGGATACTGGCAAATTGGTGAAGATGCGGCGAGAAGGGACGAAGTTTGTCAAAGCTGAATAGATCCAAAAGAAATGAAAACGGTTCTAAATTTTCTATGCCCCTATCCAGCTTTGTATAGGATCCGGAATCTTTTTCTCGGAGGCTACAGCTTCGTAGATCTCAAAGATGTTGCCGAGAAGAGCATAACAGAAGGCACCTGTTGCCTCAGTGCCTCCGAATAAACGCTTAACAATCCAACTGTACCATCCTTCAGGGATAGGCCCTCAGAGTGAGTGGTATGAAATCGGCAATTCTACTAATTGGAATTCGACAAGCGCTCGCATTTGCTACTTCAACCAACCAACAATCAAATATCTCAAAAGTAAAATAAAAGTATTGAAACTTTGAAGATGAATAATAGAAGAGTGACCATTTGGAGGATATAGCAATAAAGCTGTTAGAAACAAGACACTATCAGAAATATTTCAAATATATATAGGAAAATTAATAAGAGGGAAATGAAATACCAAAGTGGAGATGCTAAAGCTTTCTATTTCTTTGATTTTTCATAAAGAAGAACCTCAGGTTCATAAAAAGGTAATGTATTTACTAATAAACTGGTATAACCAGCAATACGTAACTGAACGAAGTATGAA
>NW_022146628.1:0-10652 GCF_002938485.1 Sitophilus oryzae | reverse complement strand
ATTGCCAGTGGCGCGCCATTTTTCCGTTCAGTAGTTTTGCAGTAAATGCTCTAGCATCAATTTTGTTTTTTTTTTCTTTAGATCATCATGACTGACAACGTATTATTTTTTTTTTTTGAAAATCTGTATATACAAACCTATATACAAACTTCTCTACCTCTATTCCTGTATTATATGTGGTTATTCCTTTACTGAAGTGGGGAAGTGAAGTCCTCAATGATTACCTTTTAATATTCTAAAAATCAGAAAATTGCTACAGGAAAGCTTTTTAAGTTAGGTAAATATTTGTGAATTTGTTCTGGCTTTTTAAAGAAAAAATACCGTTTTCTCAAAATTTTTATTATTTTTAAATCGACTAAGGAAAAACAAGGGATTTTCATCATTTTTAAAACCCCTTTTATTTTTAAATATTTATTTTTGTGCCATTTTATGCCAAAAAGATAATTTTCTCCCCATTTATTATTTTAAATTATTATTACACCCCAGGATTAAAATATAGACATATAAAATATTATCTGATTTTATGATAAAATAAAAGGATTCTAAAATGGTGTATTTTTTAAAATGCATAGTTTTAAATTAATTAAATTATTTATTACAATTACTAGGTACATGTATTAATTAATATTACAATATATATAAATTAAAAGCGTTTATGAAATTCAATTATTGATTCATGAAATTGTTAGTGATTTAGCAAAGCTTTATTTAATATATTTGATATATTAATTTTAATTGATATAAACATTAATTAGAAATTCCAAAAAATCTATATATTTAATATTTTATTAACAAAGCCTTTCAAAGGTTTGCAACAGACCGTTTTTATAACAGTTTTAAAACGCATTGAATAATCAGTAATATAGCTATTTTGTGTATCGAAGTAGATAGTTTATTGCTGCTAAAGGGCAACTAAAACAGTCAAAAAGAGCTGGCTGACTCGTTTTCAGGGTTCAATTTTACCATGATTCGTTAATTGTGCACGTGAGCCCTCAACATGTATTACACCGGGGAACAATTTGAAAAATAATTTCTGTTGAGTTCGATATTTAAGCTGTTTTATAAGTAAATTGACATGCTAATTCCAAAACTGTATTTAGTTTCTTCCTATCGCGTTAAGTTTTTTCCCTACAGGTGTTGTGCATGCGACTACGCTTCGCAGGATTGAATGCGAATCACCTTAACCTTAAAATGGTCTGTTTCCTTCTTGGCCAGCAACGCGGATATACCGAGTATCCCTGTTTTTTTGCATGTGGGACAGCAGAGCTCGTGAGAAGCATTGGGTGCAATCCAGACTGGCCGCCAAGATCTGACCTAAGATCTGGTGATCCCAACAATTCATCAAGCCACTTGTTGACAGAAAAAACACATTATCACCATATAAAACTAGGTCTCATGGAAGCAATCTGTGAAAGCTTTTTCAATTGAAGGAGATTGCTTTAAGCATATCATTTCAGCATTCCCTAGCCTGTCATATGAAAAGATAAAGGCTGGTTGTTTGATGGTCCCTAAATTAGTACTCGGTAAGATAGACATTTACTGAAACAATCACCGAACTTGAAAGATGTCTTAGTTGGCTTTCAAAATTTTAAAAAGACTTTCTAGGACTACACAGATTTGGTATATCGAAATTGCTGAACCACCCTTGGAGAGCTTTAGAAGCTTGGTTTGCAACATGAGGATCAAAGAAGTGCATTTTTTACGCAACGCCATCTTGCTAACTTCCCAGAAAATCTTGGTGCTGTTAGTGATGAACAAGGCGAGCTATTTCACCAAGATCTGAAGGTTATGGAGGTGCGATATCAAGGCAGATGGGATGTCAGTATGATGGCTGACTACTGTTGGGGCATCAAGCGGGAATGCCCACTAATTGAACACTCCAGGAAAAGCTATAAGAGGAAATTTTTACCATAATATCCTTTTTTATTATTTTGTGTATAAACACAATTTAGCTTTTAATATATTAACCTCTGTATGAATAAAATATTCTAATCTATTTGGTTAGATCTTACCTAATTTCCCTTTTTATGTGCACTTCTAAGGTAAAAGGAGGGGTATGCTGTAGCTTAAAAACTTGACGTAATAGAGAAAAACTGTGAATATTTTTGAATTCAAAGACCAAAAATTAGTCAAAAACAGGTAACAGATCCAATTCAACAAAATTGCTGTTCCCCATGTTATATTCTAAACAAAACTTTCAATCGCTTTATTTTGAATATGTAACTTGCCAATTATACGCATGTTGTAACATTTCGTCAGATTTATTCTACCACGTTACCTCTATGTAGATTTTTTGTTCATAACATGTTTTGGTTCTGTTCATCCTTGTTTTATGATTACACTTGTTCATAACATGTTTGGTTATTCGCACTACATAAAATGATACTATTTTTTATATATTAAGATAAGTTGTACGCACATGTAATTCGTTCACTTCAACTCAAGATTGAAATTATCAACATAACGAGAAGTTAGCGTTCAATATTTAAAGAAAATAAATATTAAAAGACGAAGTTTTTTGATTTTTCGAACGATTGGGACACGTGCCGCCACTGAATGGATAGTACAAAATTATAGAAGGCTTAGAAGCCTTAAAAATTAGCCAGAGTTTATTCACAATTTAATATGCAGAGGTGGTGGGTATTCGGAAAACTACGTATATTCTACCGATAAAAATAGATAAAATAGTTCATATAAATGTATCTCCTAAAATGCTTAGTTTCGGAGATACAGGGTGTAGAAATTTTGACATTCCGATTTTTTCAAATAATTTTGGCTAATATCGATATTTGGATGAAAATTGTTGGTGTCTGGACGTTTTTATTATTAGGTTGTTAAAATCATACAAACAACCGTTCTCAAGATATTTGGAATATAAATTATCAATACACAAAAATAAACATATTGACTACATAATTATTTGACTGGAATGATAAATCTAGGAACTTTTATTTTTTAAATTAATCATATGTTTTCTAGAAAGAGTGAAATCAATATGATAAATCAGTTTCTGTCGAACATTTGGCAAAAATCATTTCAAATTTATGATTTCATTCTAATAATATTTAGTCAACATGTTTTAATTTTTATTAATGTGATGTTGATTATTTGAATTCCAAATATCTCAAGAACCATTAGTGATAGCAATTTTTATGTAAAAAACGCCGAAATGTACATATCACTCGTAGTTTTATACAGGTATGGACAAAAGTTATTAATCTTCAAACCAGTTAAAAATATGTAGGTGGCGTCCCCTACAAGTAGGAGTCGGAATCAAATTTGTCATGTCAAAAAATTCCCAGACACCAATTTTCATCCAAATATCGATGTTAGTTCAGAAATTATTTGGAAAAAATCAAAATTACAGTTGAGGGTTGGAACCTTTGGTGTTACACAGCAAAATAAAACACTAAATCACCACAATACACCAAAACACTTTTACTTTTACACTGAACGCGTTTCGCTAACCATGTTAGCATCATCAGCGAATGATTATAAACTAAAAAAATCAAAATAAAAATTAAATTTCTGCAACCTGTATCTCGAAACAATTGGGACACCAAATTTATACGAACTTTTACTTATTTTCCTTATACAGAATAGCGTTTTGAGTTTCCCGAATACAATTCGGACCTCCTGTAGAACACTAGAAAATTTCAGGTTACAAAACTTGGTAGATGTTAATAAATACAAAATACACAGCGAAAATTAAGAGGGCAACTCAATAATCAACATTAATTACCCCATTTGTAGGACTCGGCGCAGGGCTTAGCCCTGGCGGCAGTGTCGTCGTGTTTTCCTACGCGAAAGTCCAATTTAAAATTTAATTACGACAGAGTCTAATAAGCTAAACACGAGTAAAAAATCTGCCGAGAGGCCCGTCGCCCCTTAAATTATGACGACAGTGAAAAATTTATTCGCCCCAGGCAAAACTCTAATCTCGTTCGGGACGCGTTTTCGGCGAGCAGATGCTCACCAGCCATTCGTCTTGGCGGAACAGGTAGAGCGAGGATTCAGCTTGTGTCAAAGTCGGATGTAAGTGGTACTGAAGTGAGAAAAGCCAATTATTGAATTATACATAGATCTGCGCTAGTGTGAAACACAAAAATCCAAACATATTTATAATTTCTTTTATCTACAATCAATATTAATATTGTGAACGTGAAAGTTTGTATGTATGAATTAGCGATGGGAACTATCGAATGAATTAGACTATCGAATGGTTAATGAATGAATGATTTCAACTATCGAATGGTTTTATTCGAATAAAATCATTCATTCATTTGTATACTAAAGCATATGTGACAACCTCGCCGTGCGACTAAATGGTTATCGTTGAGCCACGACTATCGAATGCTTTTGATAAATGAAATTTAGTATTTGTTTGATTTTTGTGTGCGTCAGTGCATTAGTAGTTCTTCCAAATTTTTATAACTTCGCCTTATAAATACTGACTTATAAATATTTTTGCGTTTATTAAAATATTTAAAATACTAAAATAGTAGTTTTTTTTAATTGACGATTGTGGGCGTGTGCAGGTGTCAACATTTTTCCGAAAATTCGTGTGATTTTCCGTAGCCCGATCTTTCAATTATTTTATTTTATATGGTATATGGTCTATTTTTTAATGGGAAATTTTGAGAAGTAGCAATTTTTAAGAGAGATGAGATGAACTTAGAATTAATTTTAAAAATACATATGTATTATATGTGTATATATGTGTATTTTGGATGTTATAATAATATGACTTAGTTGAACTTAATAATCATATTTAAGTAATGTGGTTAAGTAAATGGGGGGTTATCGAACTCAAACTATGGGGTGAGATAATTAAATTGAAAGTTTTACACGTGCCAATTTAAAAAAAAAGATAACGATGTTTGTATTTTGTTTATGCCAATTCTCTTATATTTTTAAAGTAAATGCCAGTAAAAGTAAATATTATTTTTAAATAATAATATAAAGTACCTAATATAAATAGTTTTGATTTCTAATTTTTTATTAATATTTTCCTTCCATTACACTGCATGCTTAGAAAATTAATAAATGTTTATATTTCATGATTTTAAAATTTGTTGTTAATATAACAAATTAGTTCTGTAATTAGTATTATTTAATAAACCAACGTTGCCACACAAAAAATTTAGAGACTATATTATATTTAAATAGGATCTAATATAAATAATTTTGACATCTAATTTGTTGTTTATATTTTGCTACTACTTAAAAAAATGTTTATATTAAATTATTTTAAATTTTGTTGTTAATAGGTATAAAAAATTATTACTGTTATTATTATTTATTAAACCAGTCTTTGCTTAAAAACATTAAAAATAATTTTCCTACATCCAAAATAGCAAGTATTATTGAAGTGTAACAACAGAATATTAATAATAAAAATGCAAAATATATAGACATACTATCCCTAACTAACTAAAGCCAAACAATAATATTCTTTGCTAATATCAACTAATACCAATATATGGCAACAGCGCCCTTCATAATGTATTTTCTGTGTAAATACGAACACCTCAATAAAAAAAATAATGTGTCCTTATCTTTATCTGACTCCGCAAAAAATGAAAGATGCCGGCTTCTTTCATAGCATTGCCACCGACCGCTGCCGGGTTTCTCGGAAAGAAACCTATGCCGAGCGACAACTAAAATCCAGTTAATGTTTTATTATAATCGATCCTGACGAATAAATGAATTTTATAAATGAATGAATCTTATAAATGAATGGTTTTTGCTGCCGAATTACTAGAATACAATATTTCAAGGCAGATGACGCATCTATTCGATAATTTTTATTCGAATAGTTTTCAACGAATGTTTTCTTACTAGCTATCGAATTATTCGAATGAATTGCAACTATCGAATGTTTCGATAGATTCATTCGATAGTTCCATACTATGGTCGCCTCTTTCACAAAGTGGGTTCAAAAAAATGGGTTTCAATTTGAAAAAATATAATTTATGACAATTTTAGAGCTCAATTTCATGACAACTGCGGCCATTATTGTATGACATTCAAACAATTTAATTTTTTGAAATTGATAGCCACATGTCTTTATAACATACAGTGGCTGTGGCAATCACTAAATTTGTCGTTTTAGGCTAGATTTTTTGAGGTAGATTTTCCTCCAAAATTTTAAATATTTTTCTCAAAAACAGTTAATGTTAAGGTATAAGAGTGTTTGATAATCAAAATTATAAAATTTTTACAGAGAATTTAAATATGTAATAAAAAATGGGGGTACCTATTTAAAATAAGAAAGTTGCTGTCAACTTCCGGTATTTCCGGAAGTGCCGCCATATTGAAAATATTTTTAATCGATAGATCTCTCGTTGTAAAACAGTGATGTGCAAAAAATCTTCAATTTAGATATTGTAGTTCTCTAGAACCTTACGCTCAGCCTGGGACACCCTGTATAAAAGTAATAAAGAAATTTTTAATACTATTTGTCAGAAACTACACTTAAAGTTTCCTATTTTTATAACAACAAATTTCTTTTCAGAAGTTTATTTTTATTTACTAATATCCAATTGTACATATATAATAATTTAGTTCAATAAATAGACTGAAATAGAACTAGAATAGAATAAAACTAAATTAATAGAACTAATTTTACGATAAATAATAGCTTTTTTATTTGTTTTGCTTTGATAATAGAACAAAAACCAAAAATAAAATTTCACTGCAAAGTACTATTTCCTATAAAATGAGATACTTAAAGCAAGAAACATTAACCTTACGTAAAACCGCATATTATGAGCCATAAAAACAACCTAAAATATCGCAAGGGGAGCTTTCTTAATAGTTCGGACCTCTCTGTAGGGATCAGCAAAAGGTCTTACGCATTATTTTTTTTATTTCTTGTGAGTTTAAATTATTTACTAAACTTCTTTTCAGTCTTTATTTTGCTTTATTTGTTATGGCTTGTTGCATCAGTCTTAGACCATTTAATGCATCTAGACACGTTCCTTATTATGCATCGTTTTATCTTAAAACCACAGCTAAAGAATTATTTATCTGTCATAATACAAGCAAACTTGATGATAAAAATTATTAAGAGTTTTAATAGTCATATTATAAAATATAGTTCATACCAATCAAACTTTTAGTCACGTAGTTAAGCTTGACCGGCACAATGTTGTCCACTTTTACATATTTTCTTTTAATCAAAATATTTAGGAAACAAAAATAAATGAATAAACAAAATACGAATATCGGAAAAAGGGGCCAAAAAAACCTACATATATGCTTATTCTCTGCATTAAGTCCATCAGACCGAAGGGAACAGCCATTCGACGACCGGTTTCGGAGATTTTTCTCCATCGTCAGGCCGACTTTGCTGTAACCCTCGATCTGACCAACGAAAAGCAGAGAATAGCATTTGAGTACAAACGTGTACTACTATGGCAAGAGTGCTGGGCAGCTCTACGCCATCTAGCGGCGCTGTGACAATCTGAATCGTACCGCCAAAATTAAAACCAGCGGCCAGTATCGAGGGTTGCGGCACCACTACTCGTATTTTGTTTATTTATATATACCCTCCCTAAATCTTCTTAGCTCCATCTACGGTAACGTGGATGAAGCAAGCATGTTTGTCCAGTAGGCCGCTGGTTTTAATTTTGGCGGTACGATCTGCGATTGTCACAGCTGCAAACAATTAATATTTAGTTGCAATTGTTATAAATTGGAATGTTTTTTTTTTCATAATTACTAATTTGATTTGCAATGGTTTTAGGAAATTAAAAAATACCTCACCCAAGTAACGAAAGGTTAAAAAGTGCCGAGAACACGTGTCTATGTATCAAACGATCTACACTCTATCCAGGGCACATCCTGCGACATATTTATCGAAAAATCCATTCCTTCCTCCGTTCCGTAGCCGGAGGCCGTCCGTGAAGTGCGCGCACTAGAGCGGGGATTTATAAACAAATATTCAAGTGCGAGGTTGCGACGTCTTCGATTTACCTGGGCCAGAAATAAAGATGTGGCAACCGTAAGCCGATCCAAAAGGGAAGAAGAAAAGATGGAGCGCCTCGGGCTCGGAATAAATGTAAATATTTTAAGGGAGAGTGCAGCGTAGACCGTGAAAAATCCGTCGTCTGTCTAGAAAAGTGTTCCTGCAAATGCGAGGATCTATTTAGTTGAGTGGCGCCCAGGATTATTTTTGGAGGATATATGCCAGCCAAAAGAAAAAGATTTAAGTACTGTCTACTTTTTAATGGATTTATATATCTTTTTTCTCTAAGTATATAGCCATATGAGTCTTAATACGACCGAGAAAAATCAAAGATTTTCCTTGATTTAACAAGAATAATTTTCGGATTGTCACGGGGTTTTTAACAGAACACTGTCTATTCAATGAACACCTCATTAGATTAAAGCTGAGAAACAACGGCACATGCAGGTTCTTTTTTTAGTAACCCTTGGGCAATTTAGTAAAACTTCACTAACAAGCAACTTGTTTTTGACTTAATGTGCTACGGTTAAAATACAAAACACTAATCCTATGATAGTAATTTTGGTTCTGTCAGTTCTGTTTAGCAAAATGTTAGAATGCACTGAGCTGTAGTAACACTTTTCACTACGCAATGGTTTTGTTCTTTTTAGTCTTCTAACTAAGCCGTCACTATCCAGGAGCTGGTGAGCCTCGATGTTGATGTGCTGATGGAGTCTCTCTTCATGTCTTGAGGCATATTTCCTGATGTCGTTGTCGATATCATCCACTTCTAAGTCCTTATGTAGATTTCCATTGCGAATGTACCACGGTGCGTCAACAATACCTCGTAGTACCTTGTTTTGGAATCATTGGTTTAGTTTGGTTTCATAATATTTCGGTTGCTTTGTTTGGTACAACCCCAGAGTTGAATACCATAAGTCCATATTGGCTTCAGGACTTGGAATGCAGATTCTGTGGGGAAAATTGAGAAACACCAGAACACCTCATCACTGAATGCGCCGAGAAGACAACCATTCATGCCGTAAACTTTGGTACGACTGATATTGTAGATGGAGAACTAACATTTGGAACACCGTCTCAAATACGCCCCTAACATTTTACGGTGGACCTATACAATGATAGTAAGACCCATGATTACCTATGGAGCAGTTGCTTGGTACACAAAACTAGAACAACATACAACAGGGCAAAACCTGTGAAAAGCACAGAGACTGGCATGCATCTGCATCACAGGTGCCATGGTCATTCTAGACCTAACACCACTGCACATTGTCGTCGGTAGATATGCCAATCCGACAATGATTAAAATGGTCAGTGACGAAAACAGTACTGGGAGAATTAACAGGACAGAGGCTTGGAACACCCTCAAAAAGAGAATTCTACTCCTCGAACTTCCAGTGGATGAAACACCAAGAATATACAACTTTGAGAAACACCTCACTCTAGTATTGAGCAATAAAACGGATTCGAAGAGAGAAACGATTGCTCAGCATCTAAAAAACTATACTATAACGTGGTATACTTATGCTTCCAAAACCAAAGCAGGGACAGGAATAGGAGTGTATGGGCCGAAACCTAAATACTCCGAACGAAAAAGCACCTACCCCAGCATCCTTCAAGCAGAAATCTACGTCTTATCGAAAAGATGCGTACAATTAACCTTAAATAGGAACTATCGAAAACAGGAAATAGCCATATCATCCGATAATCAAGCAGCACTGAAAGTGATCAACTCAGTAACCATCAATTTGAAGTTGGTCAAAGAATGCAGAGAAAAGATGAAAAAATTCGGCAAAGAAGGCTGCCAGTTCACCACGGGATAGAAGGCAATGAAAAAGCAAATGATTTGGCTAAAAAAGAAGCCAACACTGCACTAACAGAACTAGAACCGTACTGATTTCAAAATGGAAACCAACTTAAAGCGGAACTCAAGAACCTAGAGCACTCTGTAACCTGGAATGGGAATCCACCAACGGTCTAAGACACTCCAAGAAATTTTTCAGAACTTACGACCAAGATAAATTAAAGATTTTTTTTGACTTAAGTAAGAACAATGTTCGGATTGTAACGGGGTTCATAACAGGACATTGTCTCCTCAATGAGTACCTCAGTAGATTGAAGCTAAGAAACAATGGTAAATGTAGATTTATGTAGGGAAAATAGGGAAACACCAGAACACCTTATCGTACGACTGACATCAGAGATGGAAAACTAACCTCTGTAACACTGACTCAGATGCTGGCTTCTGTCAAAGCCCTGAGATTGTATGATGAATTATAACTCAAGAAAGGGGGACACAATAGGTCAATAAGGTCACGATGATTGAATTTCCCGCCTCCCATATTCTATCTACAAATTCACAAAACTTTTTTTCCTAATAGGTATTAGCGATTTGCATAATTTGAAATTAAAATTAAGCGAAAGAACCGGAAAGTAAAATCGGAGACAAATGAGCGGCATAAAACAAAAACGATAACGTCCGAAGCCGCTTCAAATGCCGAACCAAAAAGACTAATTACACCCGGGTCCGAACAAATCTTAACGAGCTTTCAATTGAAAGGGAATAAAAAGAGCGCCGGCGGCCAGATAGAGCTGAAAATATCGCGTCATAAATTCTCATATCAATCTCAAAAATAGATTTATGGGGCGAAGTCGTGGTGCAATCTATGCAAACGTCGAA
>NW_022146627.1:0-3390 GCF_002938485.1 Sitophilus oryzae | reverse complement strand
TTACTTCAACCCGTCAACGGATCCGTTCATACGATAACGGACGTTTTGACACTTTTTTGACAAATTTAATCTAACCTTAATAAAAATATAAGCGAAATAGCAAAATCGTTATGGGAACGAAAATATAAAATGACACCAACGTATATCCGATAAACGGAGGCATGAAACTACAATAAATTTGAAAACTGCGTTATTTTCTAACCAATCAAAGTCTTTAAATTGTACCAACAAAATTAATATCGTATCATCGTATCGTCGGATAACTGATGCATGAAAATCAAGCTTAAAACAACAATCATCTTGAGAGCTGCTGACAGTTTTACCCGTCACGCAAAACTGACAGGTAAAACGTTATGTGTAAACGAAGAAACTACTACTAGACCAGAAACAAATATGCGTGTTTATTTTAACCAATTTTCAATAACATTTTTTTAAAGGAAAAATAAATCATACTAAGCTTTATCCTGTGTATTTCGTTATTCATTAAGTGCCAATAACTTTAGACAAGAAATAACAAACCGCGAATATCCTCTACATGCGAAAAGTTAGAGAACAATAATAACATAATACTATTATTTATTACCGATTTTATATGTTACAGAGAGAGGATTCTTTCCATGTCGTCTCTAAAATAACTCTATCGTTGCCAAAATCAATTATTTTCGTTTCTAGTTTATAATAATACGGCAACGACTCTGAAATTTGCGAAATTAGAATAAAAGTGCGTCTTTCGGGACGTAGTCCAATCACTTCGGTTAAAATTTGTACGAAAAAATAAAAAAAAGACAAGTAGGTGGCAGGGGCGTGCGGTGAAATTTTAAGTTAGGGAAGCAATTTTCAGAAACTTACCTATTTGTATTGTAATTCGATTCATTTTTTCATTTTTGTGGTTAGATTTATCATAGGCGGTTTTGCCCTACCTTTAGTAATTAATTGAAGCTTGTTATTTATAACCACTGCCACGCTGAATTTAAAGATGCTGAATTTGAAATGAAATTAAAAGAACCTATAGTAGGTACAAAAACACATTAGTATTATTATTAGAACTTGTAGCAGTTTCATTGTCTCTCATTCTTTCTACCAAATTTGCATCATCAAATCATCAAGTTCAAGGTAAGGTTTAATTGATTTCGGGTTTGCGTGCCCAGTTATTTTTTACCCATTTTCCAGGAAGGATTTACAGTTAAAAACAATCTTGGAACATTAATTAATTTTCTTTTTTCCATAAATTTTTTGAATAGCCTTACTGGACATATTATATCCGGTTGACTCCTATTTATGACCAGCCATTTTGACAGAGCACAAGGTCGCCCACTCCTTGAGTGGTTTTATCGAATATCGGGTTGTATTCAGTGACCGGTGGGTTGCTTTATATTATCAATATCATCTTTAAAATAGGAAACAATACATTTTGCTCCCTCTCCTCCTCGCCATGCCAATTCGTAGGATAATACAAAACATACTTTTTTGCAAACCATCGGGACATTCCTCATTACAATTTCGTACCATCAATTTGAATTCTTCGTATTTGAGTGCCTTAGAGCTTTCTTTTCTTTTTAGAGGGTCCATCTGCAATTCCTTCCTTTTGGCACTTTTTTGGCAAGGATTAAATTCAATATTATATTCTTTTGGTATTTTTCCGTTAATAGCTTGGCTGTTACATTCCAAATAGTTTTTACCGTAAAATTATTATAGTCTTGGCCGTTTTTCCTTTTCATATTAAATGCTCAATCGGTCAAAATATTCGCCAGTTTCCCTTTCCCTTTCCCTTTCCCTTTCCCTTTCCCTTTCCCTTTCCCTTTCCCTTTCCCTTTCCCTTTCCCTTCCTTTCCCTTCCCTTCCCTTCCTTCTCTTTCCCTTTCCCCTTTCCTTCCCTTTTCCCTTTCCTTTCCTTTCCCTTTCCCTTTCCTTTCCTTCCTTTCCCTTTCCTTCCCTTTCCTTTCCTTTCTTCCTTCCCTTCCTTCTTTCCTTCCTTCCCTTCCCTTCCTTTCCTCCCTTTCCTTTCCCTTTCTTCCCTTCCCTTCCTTCCCTTTCTTTCTTTCTTCTCTTCTTTCTCTTTCTCTTTCTCTTTCTCTTTCTCTTTCTCTTTCTCTTTCTCTTTCTCTTTCTCTTTCTCTTTCTCTTTCTCTTTCTCTTTCTCTTTCTCTTTCTCTTTCTTTTTCTCTTTCTCTCTGTCTTTTTCTTTTTCTTTTTCTTGTATGTAGATAGCTAGAATTGGCGAATATTCGCCGAGATATTCTATCTTTTATAAAGTTCATAAACTGTTTCCATACATACTGGTGATTAATTATAATATTTTTCGGCTTACTTTCGACAACTTTTTCTTCAATTGCACTTAAAGAATCCTTTCCAAATCGAGAAATTTTTAGAACACCTATTAAAAATAATTTACGTCTAAGTGACAAATGTGTCATTATTGTCACTTAGACATTCTGCGGGAAATTTTCGCCGGGTAATTTTCGATTTTAGCGGGTAATTTTCGGCGAAAATTACCCGCTTCATATGGGATTTTTTGTACATGGGTGAAATATTCTATTGAAGTCTCACATTTATTCTTATTATGGCGCATTCTCACGACTCGTATACTTGACAAACATTTGTAATTGCTATACAGGGTATACATGGTGCGTCGGGCATCTACACATAATTTCTAAGTTGTTTAATACAGGAACTACGCTGTGTTCTCGCCAGACCCTGTATGCCAATAAAAAAATACTTGCCAAGTAGACGAGTCGTGAGAATGCGTCTTTTAGATATGATGAATTTTGATACTTTTATGTTTTTTGTTGAAAAAACTTAAAGTGATTGTACTAAAGATCAGTCTATATTTCATTTCGGTTTTCCCATTAATACAAAATGGAATTGGAAAACAAAAATATAAAATTAATTTTTAGCGCTATTCTGACAGCGCTTAAAATATAATTTCAATTAATATGGCGTAATAAAACTGGGACATTCCTCATTACAATTTCGTACCATCAATTTGTCTCAAGACTTGTATACTTGACAAACATTTGTAATTACTATACAGGGTATACATGGTGCGTCGGGCATCTACACATAATTTCTAATACTCACTTGCACCGTTTGTATAAACTTTGTTTAAAGGCTAAACAGTGATTAACTATATAATATTTTATTATAATTAATCACTGTTTAGCCTTTCAACAAAGTTTATACAAACGGTGCAAGTGGGCATAAGTTGTTTAATACAGGAACTACGCTGTATTCTCGCCAGACCCTGTATGCCAATAAAAAAATATTTGCCAAGTAGACGAGTCGTGAGAATGCGTCTTTTAGATATGATGAATTTTAGTAGTGGGAACTATCGAATGAATACTATCGAAACATTCGATAGTTGCAATTCATTCGAATAATTCGATAGCTAGT
>NW_022146626.1:0-8103 GCF_002938485.1 Sitophilus oryzae | reverse complement strand
TCATCAACAATTTTAAAATGTTCCAAAATCCCGAACATATTGCTAATAAGGCCAAAGAAATCGTGTTGGATTTACTTCCTGTGAAGTCTCGTGCCATTTACCAGAAAGAATATGATGTTTTTAATGAATGGAAAGACAAAAATGGCGTATTCGTTGTAAATGAAGATGTATTGCTAAATTATTTCCACGAAAAAGTAAGTACCTAGGTACTTACTTTAAACAAATAACTTAGCTTTTGATATTGTTAGTATTTAATAATTTAATTATAAATATATGTATAATTTTATGTGATTTTGTGACAAATTTCGAATGACAAAATAAAACAACCAAATAACGAATTTAGACATTTTAGTCCATAAAGGTTGCCATGATGACCTTTACGGCCTAGGCCGAAAAAGAAACATTTTACGGACTGAAATGAGTCCGTAAAATAGCTGTTTTTGGGAGCGTATGACAAAAATTAATTTTTGTGTTTCTACATAAATATTAAAGTGTGCATTTTAATGCATTCTATGCATACATTTTCATATTATTGAAGAATACGAAGGAACAAATCAATAATAATTAAGATTGACAATTTTTCGAGCGAAAAACCACACAAAGTCATTTTGTATTCTTTAAATGATTTTAATTAAAATAAATTCGTCAAATAAAAGGGATATTGTAGAAAAGAATAATTACTAAATTAAAAAGGTAAACTACTAAAAACAGAATAAAATAGAACAATTGAACATGAAAAAGTTAGAAAATATATAAAACTAACAGAATAAAACTTCTAAAAATAACTAACCTAAAAATAATTGGTTAATTTTTATTATTAGTTTATTATTTACAATGAAATTATGACATGCTTACATTGAAATTATTGATAGTCAAATATTGCAGAACTACTAAAATATAAACAATTGAAACTATTCAACTGTTGATACGATATAACCAAAACAACAATGACGTCAAAGGTGGCTTGGAAATGAAGATCGTTGTTATTTTATATAGTAAATGTTATGGATCGCCATTTCCAAGCCAATTTGGTTATTTTGGGTTTTTTTATCAAAATAAAAAAACGGGATCAAATTGGCAAATACAGTGTGTCCCAGAAATAAGTGAAGTATTTTAACTGGTAGTATAGTTCAACCCCAGAAACACGCCCATGAGGTTTCTTTCGCGAAAAAAAAATTTGAAAATTCGAAATTTTTTAAACATTTTTTTGGAATTTTTTTTAGTTTTTAGTTAATAATTTCTTGATAATATGACAACATAGGTATTAGATTAAATTTACAAGATAGAAAATCCAGAAAAGGTCCAGTGGTCTCAATATTTTAGCAAAAATCATTTTTTTTTTGGAAATTTGCAAAGTAAAATAACTCCGTTATTTTGGACTTATTTGAAAAACGATAAAGAGAAAATACGTTTCTTTTATCGAGATCTACCAGCCCTTAAAATACTTGCACTTATTTCTGGGACACCCTGTATATACAGGGTGGCTGATATGTATGGGAACGGTCCATTATTAAGTAAAATATAAGAGGTACCGCAAAAAGTTAAATATAAAAGTTATAGGGTTTTTAGATATCTATTAGCGGGTAATAAATTTAAGTATACAGGGTTTGTCATAAAGTCGTGGCACATCAAAGTTTAATTTTTTTTTAAATGGAACCCCCAATATATTATTGCATATTTCGGTTCTTCCTTCCATTCTAAGCAAAATTCGAGTACACACAATGTACCTCAAACCAACCGTTTCCGAGTTATTGACTTGTTTTTCACAACACTGACACAACACTGAATCATTCAATTTATCACTTAAAAAATTCGATTTAATTAATTTCGATATGTGTTTGGTTTTATTTAACAATGATATATTTTACATTAGTTTTCGAGTTATCATTTATAGATGTATAAAATGAGATTATATCTAAGTCTGGAAATTACAAAATTTTCGTTTAATATTTCAAAATCAAAACTTCGTAATTCGGAAATTGTTGAATTTAGGTACACTATGTGTATTACGATTATAGATGAAAATTTAAGGAAAAATTGAAATATACATTAATATACAGGGAGTCCCTGTATACTTAAATTTACTATCAGTCATGTAAAATCAGAATTCCTAAAAAATGCTTTTTTGCTAAAATTTTGAAAACCACTGAATCTTTTCTGGATTTTCTTTCTTGTTAATTTAATCTACTGCCTATATTGTCATATTATCAATAAATTTTGTTTTTAACTAAAAACTAAAATAAATTTCAAAAAATTCCAAATTTAAAAAAAAAATCGGGAAAAAACCTCATAATCGTGTTTCAGGGGTCGAAATATACTACCCCTAAAAATATTTGCACTTTTTTAAGACTCGCCCTGTATAGCCATATTTAATTTAAAATTCATTAAATCGAATATCTCAAATTTATATTTTTTTTTTCATAACAATCGTTATAGATATTTTCTTTCTTTTCTATTTATTTCTCCATGAAAAATTGGAAACCAGATTAATAAAAAATTTCTCAGAATTGTATACTACAATACTTATTTACATTTTGAAACTTAAAATTAAGTAATATTAAAAGAACCAAATTAACACAAAATCAAAGAAAATTGTCTCTACTCTCACCTGTCTCTGATAGTCTCGAAATAATCAGCAATATAATCAACGGCCGCCTTGCCGAACTCCCTGAACTGTTCGGCGTCCATCTTGGAACTCACTCAGTCCTAATTCGACGAAATCGATCAACGAAAATCTTCAGCCTGCCGCCGAAGAAATAACTTTCTCCTGCGATTATGAATAAGATTCACTTTCACGGACCGCTTGATCTTGACGCGCGGCGATTCCTGCTTCTTCTTCCGCCGCTGCTGGAACAGTTGAAGCTCGCTGACTGACAGCAGGCACCTAGATCGACGGTCGGGTTCCTTTCGTGAACGAGTACCGTGTCTTTGCGATACGCTGTGAGCTTACAATAAAAGTGGACCGGTGGTGAGCATTGTATTTATATACGGTGAACGGCATTTACATATACAGAGATAGACGCGAGGAAAAAATGATTGTCTCTGGTGTAGATTTTGCCACGTGATTGCGACAATTGCGCAGTTATTGGGTAGCTGTTGTATTGTTTTAGCGAGATTTTGGAATTTAATGGATTTTAATTTAAATTTATATCATTTCAAATTTGCAAAAATAATAAATACAGGAACTACAACTGTTATTTCTTTATTGATATGTTTCTTGTAGCTTTTGGTGTTTTGTGGTCTTTTAATTAAGATACCAATTATAATTTTAAACTGCATGCTACTCTTGATAGCAGAAATAGATATTATACACTGTGTACCAAAAAGTGTACAACAAATATGATCGATCTTGTGATTTTTGATGAAATAATGATTTTCTTTTCGATCACAATAATTTCGGGATTCTTTCAATAGGTACATATATTTGTTTTGGTTTATGCAGAGTCTCAAATAAGTGCAAATATTTTTAGAAATAGTATATTTCGACCCCAGAAACACGATTATGAAGTTTTTCGCGATTTTTTTTTATTTTTGGCTATTTTTTTAGTTTTTAGTTAGAAAACATAATTCCTGATAATATGGCAACATAGGTAGTAGCTGAAATTTACAAGAAAGAAAATCCAGAAAAAATCCAATGGTCCTCAAAATTTTAGCAAAAAATCATTTCTTTTTGGAAATTTTCAAAGTAAAATAACCGGATTATTTTGGATTTATTTGAAACATGAGAGAATATGATTCTTTTATCGAGAATTACAAGCCCTGAAAATATTTGCACTTATTTAAGACTCATCCTGCACAGGGTCGTGCAACAGTGCGTCGGGCATCTTTAGCTCCTATAATAAAAAATTGCGGTTAGCGGTTTTTGAGTTATCGTGTTACAGAGAGACAGACGGACTTCATCCTTCCCGTACTTTTTACTTTTTTACCCTTGATTTTTGTGAAAGTTAAATGTTAAACACTTGGCAAAACCAAGCAAAGCATAGTTACACCAAATCTTATTCAAATCGGAATAACGGTTTTAAAATACTTTAAAAAATGTTTTTAGTTTTTTAAAGTTTCATACCCCCTTAACGGACGAACGAAGTACTTTTGTATAGAAGTAAATTGTGTCGAATGAACTTATTTTGTTTCCAAAACTATGTCCACGAAATTTTGGGACACCCTGTATGCACGAATACCTATAAAAACGCATTTTTGAAGACTATCAATAATAAATGAGTACAATTAAATCAATTCTACTTCCCAATAATTATGAATTGAGTTCAAGAGAGTTCATTGGTTTCAAATGAACTAGGTAAATATTGCATCATTTTAATGTTACTACAGTAACCACATAGTGTTATTTTACATTTTCATTCATTTCAGGAAGGTTACTGTCATGGACACACATACTACTATATTTTTCAAAAACTTCATTAATAACTGGGAAATTATGTTCTACAACATATTGTTTAAACATAAACACATTTTAAACGTGTTAAATAATTTAATATCCAATAATTTTAATTATAGAAATTTGTTTATCCTCTGCAAATTTATTTAATAACATTTGTTTGTTTAATTTTATTAATTATAATAGTATCGACATATTAATATAAAATAATAGTCTAGATATAGCCAATCATTATACCGTATGATCGATAAAAAAACGGCATCCAGTTGGCTTGGAAATGAAACAATTGATAGCATTCCCCATACAATTTTACATACAAAATGACAGCGATCTTCATTTCATAGACACCACTGAGGCCGATTTTTTTCTTCGATCATATTGTATCAGCTACTATACTAAAAAATGTTAAGGATCGATTATTTCAATAACATATTTATATTGTTTAAAATACTATATTTATTTTTATAAATCTGGTGAGTGGCAAACTTCATGTACAGGTAAGTGAGAAATATCTTTCAAGCATATAACCTTGACTTTCGTGTCAGGTACATAAAATAATAGTTTTTAGTACAATTATTATAGTTATCTAATTTACTTCTATCTTTTTTGCAAGTACTGTACAAAGTAATTTTGTAACCGTAATTTGTTCATATTAATTTAGTTTATTTACTAACTAATATAAAAATGCACTATTTGTTTACGTATCTCTTTTATTTTTAATTTTTTAAATACTAATTTTCTAATAATATCATAAAATGGAAAAAAACGGCGTCAAAAACGGCTGGGAAATGACAACCGTTGATAATTTTGGCGAGGTCAAGCCCTAGAAGTCAATTAGTTAGCCTATACTTTTCGTTATTTTTTAATGGCGCTTGCTGCCAAAGTTGAAATTTATTTTTATATTGAGCAAAAATGATTTTTAAATGGTGTAGTTTAAAATTCCAATTTTTTTTTGAAAATTAAGTATTTATGTATCTGGAACCGTTCTATCGTTGATTGAAGAAATAAGAAGATGCGTAACCTAATGGGCGATTTTGTGGTACAAAACCTGTCCGAGATGTAGCTGGCGTTACCGTCAGCCTGTCCGAGAATTCCGAGATTTAGTTTAGGTCTGCGCCGCTGCGCGCTGATCGTTTACAGCGCAGCAGATAAAGAATACTGTATCGTAGTTCTGCTTTCATTCGACAGAGTGAGTGGCTGCCGGAGACAGTGTTGCCAGTACGTTAATAATAGGAATCATTAAACAGTTTAATACAATATTATATGATTAAACAAAGAACGGCGTCAAAGTTGGCTTGGGAATGAAGATCGTTGTTATTTCATATGTAAAATATTATGGTAAATGTCAATAATCGTCATTAACTAAACGAATTTTTTTGATCATGCGACATATTCAGTACCTATAAAAGAATTTTATTTTTGTTGTTTATTCTATGATTATAAGTTCTTTGTCAATCATGTTAGAGACCAATCACGTTAGAGTTTTTGACCCAAACACAAATGAATTAACACCCTTCAAATAACCACGCTAACCAACCTGATTGGTCCAGAGCCAGTACTGGGAATACCCAAATGTATGGCCCGTAGTGCACTAAAACTCTGGATCGGGGAAAAGCAGAATGTTCACTGGAGAAACAGACAAGGCACAGGCACAGCAAGGCTTTTATCCATGGACCTAGCTCTAAAACCGCAAAAGAACTGATAATGCTTAGCAGGAATAAATTGCGGATTACAACAGGCCTCTTGACAGGACACATGGTTGTCAAGTGTTACCTGAACGAGCTCAACCCGTATCAAGGAAGTCTTTGCTGCAGACTCTGCGATAAAGATCCTGAAACAGGGGAGCACATAATATGTCATTGCGAGGCTCTGGATCGCAAGCGATACTTTTTTATTTGGGAAAGCTAGGCTAGAACTGGAGGAACTATGCTCCCAGCCTATCAAGAACCTGTATAAGTTAGTGCAGGGAACAGGGATAGGAGAATAGGTGCAGATATAGAAACACAATAGGCATCACAGGTCGCAGTATTTCCAGCAGAGGACGGCCCCTTGTTGTGAAAAAAAACCTGATTGGTCAAGCTGAATAGTTGCCTGCTGGAGCTAGACACTTCTCTATTGTTCTCAGGTTGGCCACCCGACACAATGAGATTATTTTCTTTGTTTTCTCTGTCTGCAAAAAAATATATCATGAATAATACCGAAGTGAATAATAAGAAACTAATATTACATAACTACTGAACCTGACGAAAATGAATCTTATAAAATATTGATTAAATATATTTTTTTATTTATAAAATATTTCCGTCACGCATGACCGGTTCACGCATTCGATTGTCAAGGCCGAATCTGCAGAAACAAGACACAAATTCGACCCTGATTGATTTTTTATTATTTTACAAGATCTCGTTATAAAACAAAAGTAACTTTTGAAGTATTGGGTATAAATAGTCAGCATCACTTCTAAAGTTCATTCCGTTGATAATTGTTTCAGACATTCAGAAACACAACTACTATGTAGTATTTATAATTATACCTTGAATAAAGGAAAGATATGTAATCATTGTCTATTTCAATATTATGCAAATATGAATTGTAATATCCATTGTCCCTATAGAATAATACTGATATATTGAATTTTCTTGCTTTCATAGATCTCAGTTTCTGTAGTAGTCCAGTGAATGAAGGTTGAAACACACTTTTGAGGTGGATTGTGTTCCTTTTGGGCAGTAATTTTAAAAGGGGGAAATTGTAACACCGTGCTCGGTCAGCTTTGGCCGATAAATCAGTTTTTTGCAAGTATCTGCCAAAATATGCAATTTACAATTTTTTGTTTAATAATTCGACTAAAATTTAATATTTTTTGACGATTCAAAGTTCATTTAAAAGGTAGAATCAGCAGCTAGTACATTTTGAAACTTGTTTGAATTTTGTCATATTTCATGATAATAAAAATCCTGGCCCAAACATTTCTTGACCCAAAAATTTTCAGATTTTTGCAAACTTATTCATATTTTCACTAATAATAGCTTATTTGTCAAGATTTGTTTACAGTCTTTTTTTGACATTTTGTTCTTAAAGTCTCTTTAACCAACAAGAAGTATTTGTTTTATCACAATTTTGTGCGGGTGCCAGATATCAGAAACATTGTCATACACAATTTGATAAATCATGTTCCACAGCTTTGTATCCTTATTTACTAGACTATAAGAACTATACAAAAGTATACATATTAATATTTTTCTTTTATTAAAATAATAAACATGAGGTTATTCTAATTTATATACAGGGTTATCCAACTTAAGATTAGCTTTCTCTCATTAACTAAACATAAACAATTATTTCCTGAAAAAAGCTTGGGAATTTAGCCACTAAAAGAAAAGTCTAAAATACAGGGTGGTCCGAACTGTATCGGAAACTTTGGCAGCATATTCTGCAGATAAAAATAAGTAGAAAAGTTCATATAAATGTATGTCCTAAAATGCTTAGTTTCGGAGATACAGGGTGTAGAAATTTCATTTTTATTTCGATTTTTTCCAAATAATTTTTTATAATAAACGTCAATATTTCGATGAAAAGTTGTGTCTAGGAGTTTCTTGATATGAGACATTTGATTTTGATGTCACTATGACTCCTACTTGTCATCATCATTGACATAAATTAAACAAGTCTACTAAATAGTAAATAGTTATTAGACTCAGGGCCGTAATAGG
>NW_022146625.1:0-5939 GCF_002938485.1 Sitophilus oryzae | reverse complement strand
AGTAGGGACGCGATATCGTTTGAAAAGTATCGATACTTGGTATCGAATAAGTATTGTATAAATAGTATCGATGCCTACTAAGTATCGAAAAGAAAGTATTGATACCTACTAGTATCGAAAAAATATCGATTCCACAATACCAACATGCCATCTATGGATACCATACAAAAAAAGTAAAGTGTAAACATGGTGTAAACCAGTTAATTATTCTATGGTTTAAACACGTTTTGTGTAAACATTGTTTTCTCCATTGAAATTTGAAATTTTTGTTTCTTAAGCCCCGTTCTCAGAACTTGGTCTGTGCTCAGAACTGCGACTGTCGACAGCGACACTCGCTGTTCTGAGAACGGGGCTTTAATCATGTACTAATTCTTTTGATAATCTGCATTGTCCAAAAAAAAAATAACAACCATTGGATTGAGAATAAAAGAGTTGAAGCAATTTTTTATTTTTCCCTTGCTAAACAAAAACTTACACTTTGTTTATTGAAAAGTTTTTATTTTGAGTAATATTTACTTTTATATGTATTATGCAAAAGACGTTATCTATTAGGTTTAGAAGAAAATATGCACCGTAAAAAGATAGAATGGGTACAATCAACAATGAAATAAAAAATGTTTCTTAATTTAAAAATAAAACACATGTTAACATTTATATTTATTGATTTATTAAAGGAACCATTCATCTTCACTGCAATCTGCTAGAAATAACAGTTTTTCTAACAGATTACTAGACAGACGATTTCTGTCTTGCGTGACCGTACCACCAGCTTTAGAAAAAAGCCTTTCAGATGGTACTGATGTTCCAACAATACAAAAATGTGAAACGGCAATGTTGTAGAGACCAGGAAAGACATTTTTCACTTCCTCCCAGTAGGACATTGGATCTGAATTAAGGGGCATTACAGGATTAGATAAATAAACTGTCAGCTCATCATTTATTTTTGAAGAAGTCTGCTGACTTTTTTGATTTTGGGCATGTGCCAGTGTTTTGTGGTAATCCCAAAAATCATATTTTTCTTGATCTTGCATATTGGGTGATCCTTGTTTTGATGAATCAGATCTATCTGACTCACTGAAGGTTTGTTGGCTAGCAATTGTTTTTCTAATGTACTCAATTGTTTTGGAACAACCAAGCGGGTCTTCAAAGTGTATTCTTTTAAATCTTGGATCGAGTATACATGACACTGATAAAAAATAATTGTACTCCATCTTACCAAATCTTTTATTTATTTCATCAATCAATTTTGATTTAAGTGTATTAAGTGTATTCACAATATCCAACTCTGTAGTCATCTTTCTTAACTGGTTTTTTAAACAGTTCACCATAGGTATTATTTTCGATATTGTTATGTAGAATTCCCCTGAAGCCTCTCTAGTGACAAATTCCAAGGGTTCTAATACAATTTGAATTTGTCTAGCCAAATCTAACTCCGTGGCTGTTAACATTGGCGGAGCTGTTATGTCATTTATAATAATTTGATTGACAGTTGTAGCTAGTTCCGAAAATCTTTTCAGCATATAAAATGTTGAATTCCATCTCGTATGTACGTCAAGAATCAGTTTTTTTGTTGTTCCTTCGGAGGCTTCATTGTCAAGTTGTATCTTCCTTAATTTATCACTAACTGTCACACTTCTCTTAGCCCACTTGACAATGTCTCTCACTTTACCCAAAATTGGCAAAATTAAGGTATCTTTAGTTATTACCTCAGCTATTAAATTTACTGTATGGGCAAAGCAAGGCATGTGTTTGTTTCGTCCAAATGTTTTTGCAACAGCACTTACTACATTTGCGCCATTGTCTGTTACTACACCAACAATCTGTTGTTTGTTAATTTTCCAATAGTTTAAAATATCCTCTAATTGTTCACTAATGTTGTCACTCGTGTGCCGTTCAAATAATTGTCTAGTGGCTAGAGTGACAGATGACAATTTTACTCCTGTTAAAAAGTGTGCTGTGACACCAAGAAAACTTTTGGTTTGCATTGTTTCAGTCCACATGTCAAACGTGAGACAAATATATGTAATTTTACTCAGGCGTTCCTCATATATAGATTTCATGATATCATATTTTATAGCTAATTTCGCTTTGAATGTGTCAGGATGAGGAATTTTATATGAGGGACATAATTCATGCATTAGTTTCCTAAACCCTGCACCAGTTACTGAATTAAAAGGCCTGCTGTCTTTACAAATAAAGTAGAGGATACACTGTGTAATGGCAGCATGCTTTGTCCCTCCCTCTGTAACAAAAATAAAAAACACTATATATACGTTATAGTTACGTATGTATACTAACTTTATATATTTTACCTTTATATGATGTAATTTTCTTTAAGGCATCTTTAATGCTAGGTGTAAATGAATGAAGAGTAGGATCAGGTGTTTTTGAAGAGCCAATATTTTTGTTCGCCGTATTATCCTTATCCATTTGAGTGGTTAGTTCACCCGTTCCAGAATCTCCAAGGGGATGGTCAACAGCACTCGAAATTGAAGTTGTTACCCACGTAGATAAAGATGACCTGTAAAGGTTGTATTTCTTATAATCTAGTTTTCTTTACAAATGCAAATTCTTTATAACACAAAAATATTGATTTTTTGTATACCTGATTTTTTAATAAAAAAACATACCTTAAGCGCTTAGAGCTACTGGGACTACCGGGAGTACTGCTAGGACCAGCTATTACATCAGACTCTGACAGTCCTGTTTCACTCTCACTATCAATAATTATTGAACTTGAACTAGCGTTACTGCTACCACGATGTTGTTTTAAATGTTTGGCTAAATTAGAAGTATTGCCACTTGTTTTTATATGCTTAAAGCATATTTTACACGCAGCAGTAACACTATCTAATTTGGTAAAACTTTGCCAAATTTTACTTCTTGGTGGAGACATATTCTAGATTCTCTTAATATTTAACAATTAAAAGCTGGCAATGGTCACAAAACACTCTTGAAACACAACCAGGAAAAAAAACACAATGAGAAAAAAAATCAGGAAAACCATGGAAAACTTTGCACCTCTGCAGAACGAAAAACAAAATGTAAAACCAGAGTACGTAGACCGCCGAGTAGCGACAGAAACCGTCGGCTCTTTTGATGTGGTGGGACCAAATTTTCTTTCTCTCTCTTATCACGTGCTTGACAGATAACCTACATATTTAACTGCTCAACTTATGAAGTGGTCCTATAAACGTGGTATACACTGCTCACAATTTGAAGTGGAATTAATTATGAAGTTTTATACATATTTTTTCTGTTTTGTTTTATCCTTATTTCTAAATTTGAATGTATAAAATATCTTACAGCTAATAAATAATTAAAAAAAACATTCGTTGCCTGAGGTATACTTCAAATAAAGTATATAGAGATATTTGATAAATGGCAACAGTGGCAACTTCGCTTCTTCATATGACAGATAACCTACATATTTCGCGCAGCCGCAAAGAAAATTGAAAACGGGACTGTCGCTACTCGGCGGTTTGTTTACTCTGGTAAAACGATATAAAGAATATAAAGTCAATTGTCAATGCCAATGCCTAGAACATTAAAAACACCGCGTTGAAAAAACATTTTCAAAATAATCTGTCTCTCTTTATTCTAGAAGTTACAACAGAGTAAAAACTAACCCAAACAAGTCAAATTAAGAATCAAATGAACAAACTTTTGCGGTTCACGTATAGTCCAACAGGTGGCGGCAGCATGCCAATATTATTAGTAAATATACTAAAACTAAAAGTATCGATATTAGTAAAAGTATCGATAAAATAGTATCGATAATGAAATTACTTGGAATCGAAACAAAGTATCGATACCATACTAGTATCGAAGTATCGTTCGTATCCCTAATCCACATACAATATCCAGGTTTTTTAGTCACCTCAAATGCTTTGTGTTAGTGATTCATTTGGTGCGATCTCATTTGGAGTAAAGACCCCCCGATAAAATCTTCCTTTTTTGTGTGGCTTGTTTTTGTGCTACTCGTTAAAGGCAGCGCACTTTGTTGTTGATAGACTCCTCATCTTGCCTCCGCTTGGATCACTATGTGAAGAGGCTAAACGTCCAATAACGCCTCCATTGATGCAATGGGTACTGATTTCATTGCCGCTGTTATGCTCTCTTCTAAGTCTTTGTACCTTGCTGAAGCTGAGTATTGTTGAGGTCCTTATTTAAATTAAGAAAATTAATGATCGTGTTTTGAATTTCAAAATTCGGATTGGAAAATTGACATTGGAGTTTTTTTAGAGAAAAAAATACACTATAGGAGTGAAAATTGTTCATCTCACATTTCATTTAATCCTAAAATTTTAAGAAAAACAAAGGCTTTAGAAATCAGAAAGAGAGACCTGCAAAATATACAGGTTTTTAAGTACCAGTGCTAGAAAATATGAAGATTTTAATATTAAAAATGATTTTTGTATATTGAAATCTCTGTTCTTACTCTACAAACACCTAAATAATTAAACATCTGTTTATATCTCCATTTATGTTTCACTACGCTAAGATTAGAAACTCAAGCTAAAATTAAACTAATTAAAGTAGTGCAGCCAATATTAGACAACTGAACAAAAATTTCGCCTTGAACAGAGTCAAGGAATTTACATAAGGATGGAAAAGCTTGGTTACTTAGTATTCTTCTCGGATCTCTAATTCAATCGGATTGCAGAAAGTCTAGTAAAGTAATTGTGTTAGGATGCGATTATCTTAGCGAAAAACATCTTAACAAATAATTAATTTTTATTGTGAAGACCTTTAAGAAGTGATTTAAATCTTAATTTGATTTCGCACAACTTTAGTATAAACTATAAAAAAGCTATCTTGAATTAATGAATTAAAAATGTGATTATAAATAGTACTGAATTAGTACCATACGATCAAAAAACCGGGGTGACATACGGCTGGGGAATGACAATTTATGATAATTTTAACGAAGTGAAACCCTAGACCTTATATCTATCAAAAATAGTAGATAAAATAGTACTTTAACCGCAAGGGTAGATTAAATGATAGTTTAACAGCGAAGATAGGTTAAAAACTTTATTTCTTCTGGCACGTTTTTTAATTGCTTCCATTTTTGAAAATTTTTATATTCCTTTTCAAAAGTTATTGGGGATTTAAATGGAAGTAGTTTGGATATGGCGTTTGTCGCCTCAGCCAGAATATCTGTTGGTAATTTACTTATTTCGTTTTAAGCCATTTCTGGCTCCAATTCAATCAGCAATCGACACGAAAGAGAACTAAAAAATATTGACTCAAAACTGACAACTAAAGAGGCAGCTTTATTTAAGCGTAATAAATTCCTTGAAATAATAATTTCTGAATATTTTCTAAAACGTAACTCGCTATGAAAAAAAATATTGTTTTATACACGACGATAAAATTGCATTATCGTCTCCCGAAATTAATTCACTCGCGATTTCATCGCTCGTGAATTAATCTTTTCGGTCGACGCGACGCGATAAAATACCATTTTATCGTCTTGTATAAAAAATAACAACTAAATGGTGTAGTTTAAAATTCCTGAAAAAATATTTATTTTGGAAAAAGAATTGTGTGTTTGGAAGCGATCTTTCTTAATATTTCTATAATTAGTATTATAATTATGTTAGTTAGTATTTTGTTTATTTTTAAGAACATTGGTAAACTGTTTTTCTTGAAATTTGGTACTTTTATACACATTTTAATACCAGGAAGAATAGCGATACTGTAAAATCCCGTAACAGCCCTGAAAGTGAACACTAATTTTTAATCAAGAAGCTATATATATTTTTTCATGAATGCTTTTCATAAACTTGAAAAAATTATAGTTAATACAAAACCGAATACTATTTTAGCTTTATAATTTTATAATGTTATTTGAATTTTCATTAAAAAAACGATAATTCTATTACCCGGCCGCGTCGAAATAATATACCATGTAGAGAGCATAACGTCTGTAA
>NW_022146624.1:85348-90167 GCF_002938485.1 Sitophilus oryzae | reverse complement strand
TGAAACATCTACACCCTGTATCTCCGAAACTAAGCATTTCAGGACATTTGTACGAACTATTTTACTTATTTTAATCTGCTGCCGAAGTTCCGGAATACAGTTCGGACCACCCTGTATAGAACACTGTCACAATCGAACTCTAATGAATAGCGCCATGAAAAGAGAAAAATTTTAACGTATCAAGCAAATACGGGCTGATTGGCGATAGATTGATTTAAAAATAAAATAAAAATTGATGCGAATTCGCTTAGATTTTATCAATTTTTATTTCTTTCGTTTTTCCTGACTCAGGTTCCTTCAGTTTTTTAAGTTTCAAAGAAATTCAATTAGGATTTGTAGTGATGTGGAAAATCAATCAGAAATTACTTTAAAATATACCATATCGGCAAGATACCGTCTTGGGTCGATATTTATATGTCTAGGACTGAATCGCTATGACAATCTAGTAAGTTGGAGTATTCAATGATAATTTTTTTGAGGTCAAGCCCTAGACGTTATTTGAAAAACTTCAAATTGATGTTTGAGACGTTAAAAAACGTTTATCAAAGATTCAGGTCATCAAGGAGTCACAACTGAACAACAAGACCGCTTTGTGTGCCAAATTGCTAGAAGAAATCACAATGTTTCTCATCCAGAGCTATAAAGACAACTTCTGGCAGCTACAGGTGTGCACGTTTCAGTTGAAACCATTCGAGTTACGAGTTCCACAATTATATCGGCCAAATAAAATGGACCGGCTAAATTGGTACTTTCAACATCAAAACTGGACAATTGAGAATTGGCAAAATGTTCTTTATTCGGATGAGACCAGATAACCATCGAATTCGGGTTCTCAGAGCTCCAGGAAGACGAGCAAGACTCTAGACTGGCAAACCTGTACCAAGATATAAAGGAGGAACTGTAATGTTCTGGGGAAGCATTATGCTGGGAGCAAAAACTCCATTGTTAGCACTTCAAGAAACTTTAACGGGTCGGAGATATGTTGATTTAATGCTAGAACCAATCGTTAGGCTTTGGAGAGCTGCAATTGGGGATAATTTTAACTTCAGGCACGATATAATTTTAACTTCAGGCACCTCCCCATACCAGCAGTGTGGTTAGAGAATGTCTTGAAATGATAGATTTGGACTAGCCTGCATTTTCACCAGATCTAAACCCTATCGAACATTTAAAGCCCAGCTTAAAAGAAGGGTTGGAGCTCGTCGAAACAATCTAGGAAATCTCGCACAGCTTATCGATGCAGCATTAGCAAAATGGGAAAACATACCCCAAGACAACGTTGATAATTTAATAAAGAAGTATACTTAATTTAGACAAAGCTTACATAAAAGGTTATAGGAGGTTATAGGTAACACAGTTATTAAAATTATCATTTTTTTTATTTTTGATTTTTGACCATTAAAAATTTAAATCTCATTTCGTTTCAGAAACCAAAAAAATACCATTGTGTTTATTTTGGGAATTGATTAATTCTTTTTATTGGATTATTTTTCATTAAATTATTTGGTAAAAGGATTTTATTACGTTTAAAAGCTTCCTAAACTTGTATTTTAAATAAATAAAACCTAATTAACTAGATAACTTTTCTACGAAACGACGAGCATATTTAATTGTTCCGAATTTAGCCGGATTTAGTACTTACAATGTCGATAAATCGCCAAGTTATCGATTTCTTCAATTAGGTCTAGAGGATTTAGACTGAATCGGATAAACTCGAGAGAGAATGGGACCGTAGGAAGAGACAGCCACAAAAACTAGACGTTTTAACGGCGTAAATGATCAATCTTCGAAGTTTTTTACAGGGGAAATCTCCAGGAAAAGCTTTAAGACGTTGTCTTCACAGGATCCTCTCCACAATACCCTCGATGTTTTCAGGTTTACAAGTAGTAAGTCCTTCTCCCAACCCCTTCAACTCATCCTACTTTCTGCCGATGTACATATCAGATTTGCCTGGCTTTTACATGGCGTAACTCTATTTACTCTTTATAAGACACAAGTAAAACATCAATAGAAGCTTTTGGGGAGATTCGATAGAATGGTATCTTGAGGACGTTGTGATATTGAATTTCCCCCAACATTATTACGTATTACATATTTCAATTTGGCTCAAGTTTTGTTTACTTGAAATCAGTTTTGTAAGAAATATTTGTTTATTTAGTACTTGGAAGCCTTTCCAAATAGTAAGCCACGAAATGCATAATTTTCAGTTTTTTCAACTTTAGAATAGCTGAAACAAGTTACATGAAAACACGTTTCTGTTTTTTATTCTAGAAATTCTTCTAAATATAGACAGGCAAAAAAACTTCTTGCGGAAGTGTACCATTTTTGTTTGTTGATAAAATATTGTAAAATATAGCAAGATTTGAAAAGTACTCGGCAATTAGAGTTCGTAAACAGATGCGTTTTAGCTTACAGCGTGTTTTGATTGCTTTGGTTAGGTTTGTTTTGGTTTGTTGGTTCATTTTTGTTTATTTTCGTTTTTTCTCGGTACGATATTGATGTCTAAATTACAGTATCTACTAGGTTAAGTTCATACCTACACAAGGAAAGTAACTGATTTCAGTTATTCTAAAGTCGGAAAAAAGAGAATAATGCATTTCCGCAGAGAAATTTTTATGATTTTGTGTTTGGGCTTCTATGTATTAATGTTTTTTTTTATAAATGATTTCAAGTAAAAAAAACTTCACCCTTAAATTTAGTTATTACTTATTTGGGGTATACGGTGAAAGCTTTGAATAAAAAACGGTGAAAATATTTTAACTAATGCTAAAACTTCTAATGCACGCTCGGCCTGGAACACCCTGTATAAATATGGATATTGATTCCAACATTTTTTAGGTTCTAAAAATATTTAATTAATCTTAAATAAAAACATATTACAATCACTACTAATTGCAACTTTTTGTTCTATAAAGTTTGTAATCTTTATTAACCCGTTTTATATTTGAAGCTTTACCATTTTTGATCATTCAAAACTCATGAGCGTTATTATTTTTTTACGGAGCCTTTTAACCTAAATGTTTAATGTGATCGTAATCGGCAATAGAATGACAACAAAAGCGATATCGAGGACCATTTGACAATTAACCTAATTCGCATTTGACAGGGGGATTTCAATAATAGATTTACTCGTATTTGTCGATAATATTACTGACAGTAAAACGTTTCATAGTTATAGGCTTTATCTTTCCATAATTCTATTTTAACGATGAAAATTTAACTCGGTCAATAAAGTGAGTAGGGACGTTTGCAGATATCAATAATCGATATAAGAATTTTAGAAATCTTATTTAAAATCCGATGTTTTTTAGCTTTTCAAAAAATAGTATTAATTGATAGCAGAAATTTCTACTCTGCCATTATCTCTTTTTTTTTCTCTTCAAAATGAAGTTTTTCTAATTTAAATACCAATTGTTTTTATTTTCAAATTTTTTTATTCTCAATGCTATTCATTACAACAAACTATTAGAACAATAGTATATCATCTGATTTTTTTGAAAAAAATAGTAGTGTTTTTACTGAATCTGTGGTGGTTTCTTTGTGAAACACACACACACACATCGTTGCGTGAAACAATAGTATTCTCATAAAACCCGCTTTTAGATGTTTCAAATTTAACGAGAGTAATTTTATCTCTATACAGAGTGTCTTAAATAAGTGCAAATATTTTCAGGGCTGGTAGATCTCGATAAAAGAAACATATTTTCTCTTTACGGTTTTTCAAATAAATCTAAAATAATTGAGTTATTTTACTTTGAAAATTTCCTAAAATATGATATTTTGCTTAAATTTTGAGCACCACTGAATCTTTTCTGGATTTTATTTCTTGGAAATTTAATCTATTACCTATGTTGCCATATTATGAAGAAATTATGTTTTTTTAAACTATAAAAATTTTTCAAAAAATTCCCAATTTTCAAAAAAAATTTGTGCGAAAAAACCTCATAATCGTGTTTCTGAGGTCGAAATATACTATCCCTAAAAATATTTGCACTTATTTCAGACTCACCCATTTGCATTGGGAGTGGTTTTAAAGAGTTTACAACAGGGGCAATAAAAAATCTGTTTAAAAATTCTTATTAGTTGTTTACAATATTATAGTTTCTTACTGCTTGACAGAATACAGAACTGGTTACAGAAAACTTGAGCCTTTTTTAAGTTAAATCATTTTAAGCACTTAAGGCATTTGATTTAAAGTCATTTTTTGAAAGCTGATTTAAGGCTTAAAATTCACGTAATTTTCAAAATAATTTTTGGGAAAAAGGAAATCGCCAATCGGTAATACAAGAAAATTTATATTATCATTAGAAAATAGGTACTTAAATTGAATTTTCGTTATGTTGACTTGATGGTAATTATTTTGATTCAAGTAATTTTTCCGACTTTATTCGCAGATCAACATGATTTAAACCAAAAGTCATAATAACGACTTAAATTACATTATATTGATTGAGTCTTTACAAAAATGACTTCATTTGAAAGAAAATGATTTAAGTCAAAGACTTAAGATTTAAATAATTTAATCTTTATATTGAAATTGACTTAAGATTTCAATCATTTTGAAACTGACTTGTTGCAGCTTTGAGGCATCTATATCGATATTTCTTTTATACCATAGACATCTCTAATTCCATTTATTGGACGAAAAACAAATACGGTCAATAAAGTTAAGTGGTTTTCTTCGAAGCTTAAAAAAATCAAACGCGTCATTTCTCAGAGATATAAATTAATAACTAAACTTTTTTCGTGATGTCAGACACTTATAATAGATAAAGAAAAGGAATTAGTTAGTTTTGCTACACTATAGCAATACGTAGCA
>NW_022146624.1:57414-70154 GCF_002938485.1 Sitophilus oryzae | reverse complement strand
TTTGAAGTTATATGGCTAAAATGTAAGGGTTTTATATACTTCTTGCCTGTTTTTTTTCTGATTAAGGACACTTTTATAGCTCTTTTCGTTGATGACCATGAAAAATATCACATTTAAATGAAAAATACTACTTTTGTTAATTTTATTAATAAACAATTTCTTTATTAAACGTTGAATATTAATATTATCTCTCATTAAGACCACTTAATTTAAATTGCTACTACTTTATTTTACTAATATTGATCAACTAACAATATTTTTTTCCATAGCGAGTTACGTTTTAAAAATATTCAGAAATTATTATTTAGAATTTATTATTTATAGAAAGTATTGTGCTGGGTTGGCGTTGGTTTCATGTGTAATTTGGACAAATAAAAAGCTGTCCCTTTAGTTGTCTGGAGTCAATATTTTTTAATTATCTATGTTCTCTTTCTTGTCGATTTCTGATTGAATTGAAGCCAGAAATGGCTCAAACGAAATAAGTAAATTACTAACAGATATTCAGGCTGAGGCGACAAACGCCATATCCAAACTACTTCCATTTAAATCCCGAATAACTTATGAAGAGGAATACAAAAATGTTCAAAAATGGAAGCAATTAAAAAACGTGCGAGAAGAAATACAGTTTTTAACCTATCCTCGCTGTTAAAGTATCATTTAATCCACCCTTGCGGTTAAAGTATTATTTTATCTACTATTTTTGGTAGATACGAGGATGGTCTGAAAAGTTTCCGACCTCAACGTGAAGATGGCAGCACTCGTAGATAAAAGCTAGTGAATTTTCATTGTTCATCTGTTGACAGTTATTCACCAAAATTTCAGCAATTTTGGATGCGGAGTTGTTATGTAACAGTCGTTTAAGTGAGTTGATGTCAGTGTTTACTCACGTTAGACCAAAACCGTGTTCGTATGAACATTTCCAAGGCTATGTTAGCGCAGTTTAGGCGCAATAAATCTGAGTTTTGGCGTCGACTAATTACTGTAGATGAAACTTGAATACACCACTATACACCAGAAACAAAAATACAGTCCAAACAGTGAAAAAAAAAAAAAAAAAAAAAAAAAAAAGCAAAAACTGTTATTTTGGCTGGGAAAGTGATGGCGACTGTTTTTTGGGATAGTCATGGAGTTATTTTAATTGATTATCTGATTATCTTCAAAAAGGAAAAACCATCACAGGAGCATACTTATATTATATTATTACTTGCATACATTATTACTTGACATTATTACTTGACAATCCAACAGCAGAACTTACGGAAAAACGGCCACATTTACAGAAAAGAAAAATCCTGTTTCACCAAGATAACGCACCGTCTCACACCTCAGCGGTTGCCATGGCGAAAATCCACGAATTCCGGTTTGAACTGCTTTACCATCCGCCTTACTCACCAGATCTAGCCCCCAGCGACTTCTTTTTGTTTCCTCATTTAAAAATTGCGCTCGGAGGACAGAGATTTTCGTCAAATGAACAGGCAATCACCTTCGTGAACCACTATTTTGCAGAGAAAAACGCCGAGTACTATTTGGAAGGGTTAGAGAGATGGGAGCATCGGTGGGAAAAGTGTGTAGAGTTACAAGGGGACTATGTTGAAAAATAAAATAAAATATTCAAAAATAATGTCTTGTATCTTTGTTAGGTCGGAAACTTTTCAGACCACCCTCGTATAAGGCAATTTTAACAGTTGCTATGGAAAAAATATATGAAATACAAATAAAATTACATTATGATTGTAGAGACGCACTGTGATTTTAATTATAAAGTCTAAATTTAAATATAACATTATGTTACTAGTCTATTTATGTCACTTTGTATTCATCCGTGTCGTTTTATATAAATAAACCTTTTAGGCACAAAAGTTTAAATCATTGAGGCTCCTATATTATATTTTAATTTAAGTTATTACCATTCGCTTTTACTAAACTTCCTGTAATAGTTATTCGTTTATCATTTATTATACATTACCCCGAATCGATATATACTATCGGTAACATAATTTTGAATTTTTACTTCACGTGAAACATTATGCTTTGATTTGCTTTTAGTGTGCATGATGTATCGCAATGTCGTTTAATCGATACAGAGAGAGCTCGTAACCATTCCTCGGTTTCTGTTAAACGAATTTGGCTCTATATTTGGAACGAGTACGATTCCACACTGGCAGAGATTTCCAGAAGAGATCCATTCGCTCTAATGTGACGTCAGGCGAAGATAATTAACTTAAATTCCGGTCTAGCCTTAACTTCCGGTCGTGGCTACGCGATTTGAGCCTCCTCTCGTCCAAGTAAAATTACAGAGTTAATTATTTGAAGGAATGGGTCGCGCATAATTCCGCAGTAAAGGATGAGTCCGAGTCCATGAAGTTAGTTTTCAGATACTTACGGGTCCATTTGACTAGTCCGAAAACGCTCGCGCAATAAGCGTTTCGGCTTTTTAACGTTTTATTTATAAACAATTGGCTAGGTATTTTTACAAAATGAAGAGAAATTAAAGATAAAGATTATACTATAATTCGTATTGTAGCAATTTTTGGACAACTTTCTTAATTTTTTAAATTTTTGATAGTCAAACTCAACAAAATATTCCTTTTTAGACTAAGTTTTCTCGTAAAATTTAAAAGACATAATTTAACATTCCGTTACAGTACGGAATAGATTGAAGTTTTGTCATCTATCTGCTGATATACAGGGTGTTTTCAAACAATGCGAAAAACTTCAGGGGTGATTCCTTGTTCAAAATAAAGGGTAGTTTACTTGTAGACTAATAAAATTTTTGGAAGCATACTGTTAGGAAAACACACTTTCTGGTAAATTTTTCACTTTTTTAACATGAGTGGAAGGGGTTGAAATTAAACTACCCCTATCATTTCTTGTTAACTAATTTAAAGAAAAAATCTTATCAAACCACATGCAAAATTAATTTGGATAGTCTTAGTTGCTTCTTTAAAAACTTTTTATCTCTTGTATTTTTTTGACAAAACTCACCGATTTTGAAATTAAAAAATAAAATGTAATGCATTACATGTCAGGACAAAAAACTTTTAGATAAAGGATCTAGTGGGCTCTGTAAATTTTTTTAGAAAAAAATCTAGTCGGCCGCTTCACTTTTTAGGATGTTTTCTAATATTATTTATTGACATTACTCTACTGCAAAACGTTATTATCTAGATGATTTTTTTTTACACGATTCTATCGGTTGTACCATGGGGACATTTTTCGCACGGAAATATTTCCATTCAGGCTCAATGTTCATTACTCTGCGGAATATGTTCACCGTACCCAAAATAGCTGCTTTAATACATTGACTTATGATATTTTCTGGTAGCTTCAGCTCCTTTAAGTTCTTCTCAAAATCAATGTGAAACAGACCATTGCTTGAAATGACGAGTGGTATTACTCGGGTTGTTTTTAGATGATAGGTTTGCCTCATATCGCAAGCCAAGTCTTGATACTTCGAAATTTTTTCCCTAGCAGTTTTCACTACGTTGTGATCTAGTGGTACAGCTACGTCGATTAAGTAGTATCCAAATATGATAAAAAGTATCCAAACAATGTCCAGCTTATTATGAACTACTGATCTGTCTGTCTGTATTGTACAGTAAAATCAAACTCTGATCAACTTTACTCTTTAAATTAATATAAATAAAAAATATTTCATAATTTTTTTTTTGCATGGTTCTTGATTTTTAGGTACTTTAGCATTTCCAGGTGAATAATCTTTGCTATGTTGTCGTATCTTTCCGTGTAGTGGACTGACGCAAGACTCTCACATCCAAAGCTGATGTGTTGGATGGATTCGCTAATAATCTTGCTGACACACTCTTAATGTCATTTGGTATGTTTTGTTTTTTAAAATATGCCTCCTTTATACGCTCTAGTGCTAACCACTTGATCTTGTATTGCACATATGAAACCATCGGTTTCTCCCATGAGGTTAATGTTTGTAAGGAATTGTATAGACCCACTTTTATCAATTCCTTCTGCCTGGCTTTCGTTGGCATACCTTCCATGCAGAGCCTTTCCTCGAAGTTCCCTCAGCTGTTCCTGAACCGATGGAACTTCCGTTGGGATATGGGAAGCCAGGTTCAAGGAAGAGTAGCCTCGGTCAATCTCGCATATTGCTCGATGAAGGTAAGTATCGCTTTGCTATGTCTATGTTATCTAGATGATTATTGTTATCGTTATTATCACTAGATTCTTAATCTAAAAATGTTTTTTTGTCCTTTTATGTAAATTTGAAAAAAAAATTTTATTTCTTTTAATTTCCAATCGGTGAGTTTTTCAAAAAAAAACATTTTAAGAGATAAAAAAGTTTACTATCTATAAAAACTAAACTATCCAAATTAAAGCCATTTGCATTGGTATTGATTCAAGATTTTTTCTTAATTTCCGCTGTATAAAGTATCATTATGGGGGTAGTTTAATTTCACACCCCTTTCCAGTGTGTGTGTGAAAAAAGTAAAAAAAAAATACCGAAGATGTGTGTTTTTTCATAACAGCAATGCTTCCATAAAATTTCATTTAGTCTCTATCTTTTTTCGTTTTCAAGATAAACAAATAAAAACATATTTTTCCGCCATCATTTGTCCGCGATATTTCCCTAATGGTTCACTTTCGACCCAACGTTTATAAAGAAAACTACCCTTTATTCCTTGTTCAAAATAAACACCCCCTAAAGTTTTTCGCATTTGTTTTGAAACACCCTGTATAATTTATATGGTTTTGTAACAAATTGCTCGCTATTTTATGGCAAATGCTGAAGTTCTGCAAACCTTAATGAAGCCTTAATCAAAGCAGGACGTCCACACATGTGTTTGGAATTTTGGGTGTGGCTTAACACGACAGGATCGGGTTAAGCCTTAGGCAGATTTCTGAAATATAGCCTTTAGCCACACACCCGCTTTATCCGACCCCTGAGAGCGACCCGAAAGTACAGCGTAATAGACTCTTAATATGGAATGAAAGTTTTATTAGAAATGGTCTATCATAACCGCGTCAATTGTGTTAAATATACATCTTATACCTCAAATTACTTGCTCTCCGTTTTTTGCTTTAAGTAAATCCGTTAATCCCATCAGTTTTAGATGCCTATTAAGGTACTTTTAGACGGCGAGTTCAGGTTTCTGTTCAGTTTCAATTCAGTTGTCAGTTATCGTATGTCTAAACACACAAAAATGACTGAAAATGATGAAAAACTGAAACGGAGCTCTGGCTCGATGGATTTTCCAAAGGTTTTGTATCAGTTGTCAGTTGAACTGACGTGTAAACAAATCAAGCCGTCTTTGAGGCCGTTTTTTTCGACCGTATGGTACAACCAGATAATAAAAAGGGGCTGCTATTACTGTAGGAAATATATGACCTTGTTAAGAAAGTCCCAGTTGCAAAAAATCTTACAGTTGCACTTAGCCTGTAGTGTGGCGATTGATTTGTTATAATTGTAGTCACTAAATGCAACAATTCTTTATAAGCCTCTTCATTCATTCGTAAATAGTTTGGCCAATCAGAAGGTTCAAAGTGAAGTTCCTTCATTAAATTTACATGAGGCAATGATATTATCTTTAGAAGCCAATCTTTGCTCTATGATTGTCTAAATAGATCGTAATTTTGATCGTTAACAGAAAACTGAACTGATCGTCTAAAAGTACCTTTTAAAGTACTTCTAAAAGTACCAAACCAAACCAAATCACAACAGATTTAACTGTCTTTCTGCCCTTGCTTATCAAGTCTGCCATACATTTTGGCAAGTGCTCTACTATGACTTTTTCATCTATTTTTGCCCTGGTGACTTTCTTAATCATTCTAGAGATTTATTGTCCACCTACCATTATGTGTCGATTCTTGTAACTATGCTTGCAACGCTGCATAGGGGTTCCGGGCCTATAAAAGCCATCTGCATTTTCATTAAAGTAAAGATTCTTTTTTGTGTCTTTTTTTAAGTGACCATTTTTACTAGCTACAAAGATTTTCTTTGCTATTATAAAAACGTTATAAAATACAAAGTTCTTCATAAAAAATACCAGACAGGAAATCTAACAAAAATTTCCTCATTTTAAACGAGTTTGCATTACCTCTTGACTTTTCCTCCATTTTACATCTTATTTTCCTCTATTTTCTCGTAAACTCCCACCAAAAAGAAACAGTTTATTAAAAAGCGACCTGGCGCTCAACTTAACGAAGTTAATAAAGTACCTTTCCAAATTTGAACTAAGTTTCAGCGAAGGAGGGACAAAATAACAAAAAGGAAAACCTCCATATTGAAAAGATAGAGTAACAGGAAAAAAAGCGAGAAAAAAGAGAAAATGTGCCCACCTGTCAAAAAAAAAAGAATTTTTTTGATGTTTTTTTCTTATTAAGTCAAAAATTGTTAAGGAAAATTATTTCTTTCGTTTGGAAACTTGAAAGGGCAGCTTTTTTTCAACGATGTCTTTTCGCGGTGTCAAGTGGGCGCTGAAAGAAATTCTATTCCTTATAAAGAAATATTTTACTTGACACTTTCACATTGGGATAATATACAAAGAAATTTGTTATTTCATACTTTCACTTCGCATTTTGTGTGTCTAACCTTTAGATATTTTTTATTAAAATATTTCAGGCTGAGAAAGATTCTAGAAGACAAATTATTATAGATATACTGCAGAAAATAGTGGGTTTTAAGTTTAATCAAAAAGTAGCATTAATGTATAACCTTTACAGCCTGTTGACTATTTGCTCCATAATACCACTTAACTAACATTTTTTTAATTGTACAATTCATATTTACAAACTTATTTTGGCATTTACAAACAACGGAAAACGGTTCTTATGTGTTTAGTGTCCATTTATTTTCTATACATATTTTATTTAAAGGCAACGGCCCAGCTACGTCGAAACACCGGTTCATTAGAACACTGAAGTTAAGCGACGTAAGGCGATACTAGTGGATGGACGGGTGACCGGTTCGAAACTCTGTATCGTGCTGTTGTCCAATAAAGGCAAAAGTGTAAAATCTATTGACACAAACTGATCATTCACGCCGGTTCGAGGCCGGATGAGATCGGATATCTCATGAGTAAGAGTTGATTTAGACACTTGCCGGTAGTCGATAGGTCATTGACCATGATATGGCCAAGGGCCGCGGTTCGGATTCCGCGTAAACAAAGTAGGCCCCGTCCAGATTAGCCCTGGCAGAAAAAGGAGACGTTAACTGAAATCTTTTCTTTACTTTCTTTATTTTATTTAACATCGTTAATAAACTACTCTCAAAACAATTATCGCATATTTTCCAAAAAAATATTAATTCGAAAAACAAAACACTTTGAATTTCTGACTTACGATTTTAAATAGTATGAATACTGTGAAGGGAAATTCAATGCAATAAGCTTTACGCGCTGACCTTGAATTTTAGTCGGCCGACTATTTATTTACAAAAAGTGAAAACAATACGAATTATGAAGTCGATCGGCCGACTATTTGATTGCATGTGAGCGCGGCTCCATAAGGATATATTGGTTACAAATATGCAACTAAATAATCGGCCGATTAAAAAATGCCTGTCAGCGCATAGTCTAATGCTACCCAATGTAATAAAATATTGGGCCGATCGACTCCATAAGAATGTACTGTTTTCACTTTAGCAACTAAATAGTCTATAATATAACATTGCAAATTTTAGCACTCTTAAAAGACATAATTGTACTGCGACAAATATACCGGTTTAAAGAAAGTATTGCTGAAATATGTAACAAGTGAAAAAAAAATGAAATGTAGGGAGCCTGTGATGACTTATTGGAATAATTTCTCAAACAGCTTAATTTGGACCTAATAATTTTCCTTGGGGTTTTTATCTTGAAAGAGGAATGTATCACATTTTTATGTAGGCGTTTGACTTTTTCATCAAAACAGAGTTAAATAAAAGTACCTATATTGGGTATTGTTGTAGTAAGAAATAAATAAATTTATATACAGGATGTCCCATATTCTGGCGACTTTTGGTAATGATGGTACCTCGAAAACTAAAGTCGGATTTGGCATTTAATAACATAATTGTATAAAGAGAAAGAAATGATAATAACAAAGTGCCATTCATTGTAAAATATATAAAAATTAGTAGCTTTAACACAACCATGGCTCAAGTAGTAAGTAAAAAAATACCTAGGATACCAAAATAATTTAGTGCGTTAATTAATCCTGATTTATGTCATATACTAACACACATAATATCGTTCTTTTATCTGAAAATATAAAACAGATATAGGGATGAGCCACTTTTGAAAACACCCGGTATAAACAAGTTTTTATGACTCGTTTAAAATATGACAGATAGGTATCAATGCGATAAATACTATCATCGTTTCAAAAACCCACTAGACGGTATTTTTTTGCGATCAAATAGCTAGTTGTATACAATAATTTTATATTATTTTTTTTAAGAAACCCTGTTCCCAATCTCATACATTCTCCATGAACTGCTTTCTATGGATCGATATTGGGCAAATGTACTTACTTATTTACTACATTTGAGAAACACAAACAGACTTTAAGCCCAACAGTGTAAATCCCTAAGTAACTAACCAGAGCTATGTACAGACAGCAAACCCAACTATAATGGAACCTAAATAATTCAGAAACTGGAAACTTAGAAGCAAACAAAATCTTTGCATAGCTGAAAGTTGTTTTGAAAACTTATTAGAAACCCTAAATCTATTCACAATCCATTTAAAAATATAAGGGTTGTCTTTAAATCTTGCATATAGAAACATAGAAGGCGCCTGTCAATATATATCAAATGTCAAAATTAACGTTAGTTAGAGCTTCAATCTACATTGAGGAGACAATACGAAGATTGTTCATACTTAAATCATGGGAAAATCTTTGATTTGGTCTTTTGGTCAATAATTTTGATTGGTCTTTTGGCCAATAATACTGTATGATCGAAAAACGGCCTCCAGTTGGCTTCGAAATGAATATCGATGATATTCTTCATATAATTTTACATATAAAATGACAGCGATCTTTATTTTATAACCATCGCTGAAAAAATCCAAGAGGATATTTTATTTCATATTAATAATTTGTGAATGTGAATATTGCTATGCATTTCATTGTTCGTAAACTCCTAGTATTGAATCACCTATATTTAGGGTAATAGAATATTACTCGAGTATTAGTAAAGTTTTAATGTACCTATATTCAAATTAACTATGGATTTTCACTACATAATGATGGATAGGCTTTTAGATATACCATTCAAATGCTAAATTTGTGCGTTCTAATATGAGCCGTGAGAACTTTCAAACTAAAATTTCGATGAAATAAACGGATAGCATCAATAGCTTATTGTATTCAATCAGGTTAAAATCATTTTAATGCCTATCGACGTGTAGGCCTCGATTTCCAAAAATTATTCAAAAATACTTATAATATGGCTGTGTCGTGTTTGTTGAAGCTTTAGTAATTAAACAAAAAGACAAAAAATCTATTAAAAATTTAGAAAACCTACCTTATAGGAGGATTATTACAGGGGTATTATATACAGTAGAAAGAGCCAATCAAACTGAAAGAAGCGACCTGGGTCAACTTTTTTTCTAGGACCGTCTCTAAAACAAATCATTAATAACTTCCGTTCACGATTGACGTATCTCTCTTTCGGTCTCGTTATTTGTTTTCCTCTTTCTTTTGCGGCGAGCAGATTGAGGCCAATCGAGTTGATGGTTCGCCGATTATCGATTCCATTTCAATTGAATTTCGCCAAAGCTTGGCAGATCGAGATGATGAGGTCCTGGTCCTTTTACGGATAGATAGGTAAATGGAAATGTGCTTACCGTCACACCAGGGTTTTTTTTAATTTAGGTTTGTTTTGGGGGAGTTAAATGCGAATTGCAGTTTTGGTTAAAACGAAATGGTAGTAAAATGAAAGTGGTCAATCAACTGCTGAATTTTTTTGTCACTTTTACTAATTTGCAGCCTATACAGGGTAGGGTTTTCAGAATTGTTTTCGAAGTTGTTTTTCGGTCGATACTTTCGATACTAGCAATTTTTTGTTCAGTGGTGGGGGATGTTGAAGAAAGAAAAGCATAGAAAAACATAGGCAGCTTAAAATTTACATCAAACAACATAAAACCAAATTAACTAAATTTGAAAAAAAATCCTAGATTTTTTTAATTAAAAATGCAAATAGCTATAAAACTATAGAACATCTTCATTAATTTAAAAAAAATGACCATAAATTTTACACGTGTCCTCTTATTTAACGCGTCGCACGACAACTATTTCCAATGATAATTAAATTATCTGCTAATCTCTAGAGCCCTCTAGAGCGACGCTTCGCGCCAATGAAATTTATTTCGACAGAGCAACTATTTCACCTCGCTTAGTTTCCTTGTCGCCTTTCCAGGACCGTACCAGCTTTTAGATCGATTAACGGCACGATTTGATGCTTAAGCCTTTGCAAAGTTAATTGACAATCAACGCACCAGCGAGATATAGTATGACTTAGTTCGGCTAATTAAAATTAATTATCTTGAGTGCGGTGAGGAATGGCGGGAATCGGTGCTATAGAATCAAACGGCGTTATTTTAGAGAATTAGTTTATGCAGTGTCTTCGATTACAGCCACACAAATTTTTAGCATATTAAAGATCGTTTTTCGTAGATTGATCTGATTTTTCTAAATTTTGTATGAGATTTAGTTTTCTATGATATACAGGGTGTGAAAAAAAGGAATGTAATTTTTGTGTTGCTGCCATTTTGCCAAAAAAAAATTTAACTAGAATTATAAGTATTCTGGGTATAGCTAAGACTAATATCTCGGGACGTATTTGGAATTTTTACGATAACTCATCTGGAATAAAAGATAATAAATGATTTAACCTTATGGGCTGTTAAGTTCAGAATATTATAAAAATAATTTTACTTTTTCGCTGGTCGTATTTTTAAGAGATCCTATATTAAACTGCGTTAGTTAAATCATTTTTTTTATTTCACATTTTAAAAGTAGGGAATATCTTACAATTTTAAAGTTAATTTCAGTTTTGTTAGCATATCTCTTAAGAAAGGTAGAAAAAATACAAGTTAGAGTAAAAATTGATTATTTTTTATTCCAGATTAGTTTTCGCAAAAATTCCAAATACGTCGCGAGATATTATTCTTAGCTATACCCAGAATACTTTATGATCTAGTTATTTTTTTTTTTTTGGCAAAATGGCAGCAACACAAAAATTACATTCCTTTTTTTCACACCCTGTATAGCATAGAAAACTAAATCTCATACAAAATTTAGAAAAATTAGATCAATCTACGAAAAACGATCTTTAATATGCTAAAAAATCAACAAAATCGGTCCATTTTTTTCAAAGTTACAACTCGTTGAAAATGAGTAAAAAAATCGCTGTGGTATTTAATTTGACGGGCAGTTTATTTGGGGGAAATAATGTTGGTATATTTAATTAGTATACTCTTTTACAAAGTTTTAAATAGTTTTCTTTTTGTACTCAAATAAGTTAGCAATATTGTCGTTTTTAGCACCTGTAAATTTGTTGCTTTAAAAAAATATCTTAAATGATAAATGAGGTCTAAATTATAAGAAAATGCATTTTCTAGGAAAACTTGAAGAGATAGGTGGAAAATGGTATAATACAATTTGATAGACTTATTCACGTAAAATATAAAGGGAGTTCTATTTAAATTAAAGAAGTTATTGCCGTTAAAAGCTAGTAATTATTTAATGTAAATTTTTAGACACTCTGTAAAAGGTAGCATAATTTTTATTATTGCAACACAAAACGAGGAAATAGAAAAACTTCAATATAATATTATAGGTTTTAAAAACTTAAATACGCGTAGAGAAATGAAGCATTAAAATTGTTACTGCATTTTCACAAAATCGTAAATATTTCAAAAACAGTAAGATTAAAGTGCAGTAAAGCTTAATCAAATCTACCTTTATTTTAATTGTAGGAACTAAAAATGTAATAATAGACAGGGTATTCCACTTAAAAAAATACAACTTTGATTTTATATTTATTTGGGACACTAAATTTTAAATTTTAGCTTTAGTACTCCTCCAACGGTGCATTAATCACAATTTCGAAAAATCTAATCATTTAGCTTCAGTAATCCGTGTCGCATAAGGTGAATAACCCTGTATAATTTATTGACTTGTACTAGGATTTCCAGATTTACCAGGAGCTGTTTTAAGGTGTCCAGGCTGGTCTGACCGAAATGTCAAAAAATGTCCGGAAATTCTAACCGTGATGTCTCCAAGGGACCGGGACTCGAAATTATTTATGAAAACTTGAACTGCGCGTTGTACGATATGGATAAATTTAGTTAATTAAATCTAGAGCCCGCACGATACGCCACTTATTTTGATTACCTACAATCGACCGAAATTATTAATCAACATAAAAGTTTTCAGTTTAATTAAGCATTATTGCCATCAAAGTTGAACGTAACAAGTTAATTAATGAATCTTTTCATGTGCGCTAATCCATACAAAATTGTAATATTTTATTTGAAAAAATATTTAGCCTATATATAGAGAGTGTCAAATGAGGAGAGGCTTCATCGTGTAATTTTACTCGTAATATAATATGAAAAAAATTGATTTTAGCATTCTATTAAAAAAACTAATTATTTGAATATCTATTAAGATACTGCTGCTAAAACTTTATAAAGTGTATTTATAAAAATATATCTCGAACTATACATTTTGATACTAGTATCTAAATATCTAGTTCGATTTTCTTTGTCTTGTTCCACACA